>NC_089584.1:45267271-45432561 GCF_019320115.1 Miscanthus floridulus
GCTAGTCATCTCCTACAACTAAAAAGAACAAAGTGTGGACACCGTTTTGGTGCGACAATTGTCTTGGTTCGTCCGTCTGCCACCCCATGCGACTGATCCCACCTCCCACGCTGTCCAACGGGTGAGCGAGAAAAGGAAAGGCGTGATAGAAAAAGAAACTGCCACCCCTGCGATCCCCACCTGCTTTGAAGGAAAAAAATCGATCACCTGAGGCCACATGCATGGAAGAAAACAATAATCATGCATGGAAGGAAACAATAATCATGCATGAAAGGAAACATCAGTGGTGCCAAATAAAAGATGTACAGGTTATACATGGTGAGACTGGTGAACCTTCTGCAATTTCCTAAACAAATATTCCCACCATTAGTATATAGGTCCATTCCTCTGCGTTTCTTCGTGCTCCCATTAGCATATAATATGAAAGTATTGTTGTGTTCATCACCACTTCCAGTTGACTACTCCCATTAGCATATACTTCTCTATCCCAAAATATAAGTCGTTATGGGATGCGTACAAATCAAACTTTCTTAACTTTGACTAGGTTTGTAAAAAATACGTGCAACATTTATATATCTAAATAAATTTATTATGAAAATATATTCAATGTTCTATGTAATGATACTAATTATGTATTATAAATATTAATATTCTTTTATATATAATTGGTCGAAGTTAAAAAAAGTTAACTTGTCGGGAAGCGAGAATGAATTCTATTTTGGGACAGAGGGAGTATATAAAAGCAGTGTTGAAAATATTTTAACAATCAAGTTCATTCCTGTCTGATTGGTAAGCTTAGACATCATAATGTCATAAATTTTTTTGACTCTCATGGACACCCTCATGGATCAGTGCAAAGCATCCCAATCCTACAACATACACAAATGGCAACCTTAAAGTTATGATATTTTCAAAGGGTGAACAATAAAGACCATCTTAGATGTTCTAGCATTAGAGTATATACGTGCAGACACATAGGCATGGTGGTGTAAGTGAGCAGCCAGCAGGAGTCGAGAGTCAGGGGTGTTTGGATCCTAGGACTAAACTTTAGTCCCTGTCACATTGAATTTTTAGATATCAATTAGGAGGACTAAACATGAGCTAATTATAAAACTAATTACATAAGTTGTGGCTAATTCGTTTGCCTGTGCCATGTACAGGATGGTATGGAGATGTGGTGGAACTTATTCATGGATTTGTTGGCGCACGAAAGAAATAAATATCGAAAATCTCTTCCTACTGGTATAAAAATGATCTTAGCCGCATCACGAAAAGATCTACACAGTAGAGTTTGTGAGCCACGATGCCACGCTCTCTGTGACTGTGTAAATTTCATGAACTTAGCTTTTTGGATTAAATATCACTTTAACGTCGGTCATATACTTTTACAGTATTGTTATCTTATCGTGCGATCCGTGTGTTTTTAGTACAAAAGTTTAGCTGTCCCGTAACAATGCATGGGCACGAACCTATTTGCATATATACTCGAACCTGTGTGTACATGATTATATGGAGATGCAGAGGAACTTATGCATGGATTTATTGGCACATGAAAGAAATGGATATCGTAGAATTCTTTTTGCTGATATAAAATATTATCTTAGCCGTATTACGAAAAAGTCTATACAGTAGAGTTTGTGAGCATGCGACGTCGTGCTCTCCGTGACTGTGTTAATTTCATGAACTTTGCTTTTTGAATTAAATGTCACTTTGAGGTCGGTATTTAATTTAACAATATTGTTATCTTATCGTGCGATCCGTGTGTTTTTAGTACAAAAGATTTAGTTGTCCCGTAGCAACGCACGGACACGCTACCTTCAACAAAAAAGAAAGAGTGAACCCAACTAGATAACAATATGCAGTTTGTGTTTGACCTCTGCTGTTCTGCCGCTGGTACTATTACCGTACTATACTATATTACTAGTTGATGTTGTCTTGCTGCATTACAACATTAATTAAACTGCTAGCTACGAGAGGCGAAATCTGGCATTCTATTACTGTCCGGTTGAGGCCTTAGCGCTAATTAAGTAGCAACTGCTCAAGCTCTCGAGGCTTTGAACGAATTCTCTTTTTCTCTGACGTGGTCCGCCACCATTTGAGTGACCCCTCTAGATTTGAGGATCATATATATCCATTTCATACATTGGGGTTCAGTTTCAGTTAATACATGGTGGAGTGAGTGAGTAATAAACGAGCTAGCGAGAGATGTGACATATCTCTGGTGCAGGAGTGCGTCAAATTTGTAATCATAGACAAAACAAGTGCTGTTACTGAATGAATGAAGGAATCGAGGATTGAATTGGTGCAGGCATGGAATGCTCGAGCACTAGTAGCCAGTTACAACTAGTTTTAATATTTCTTGTATTATATTAGATTGTTGGTTAGCTTAGCTACATTCTATATATGATAGATTGTAGTTGTGGTAGAGCAAAGTAGATGATGATGCTTTTTATTTTCTGCTTTTCTATTCTGGTCAGTGGTAGGTACCTTTGCTGCTTGTTCCATGCTACTTATGTAGTTACCTCAATCATATTTATTTTAACTAGGAGCATTTCCATGCAACATATTTGAGTATTGCTGCACAGGTATCCTTAGAGTTTAGGTACTACACACATGAATGATGTGAATTAGAAAGATTAAATTTATTGCCATGCTACTTGTGTAGTTAGAGTTAGACTACTTTTTACAGTAGCATTACCTTTTTATAGTTTTAGTTTATTGTCTTCATGTGAAGTAGTATGTGACTGTTATTTCAATCAGCTGAAGCCTCAAGTACCTCTTATTTGTTTGCATTTTGTACACCAATTTACAGTTGAGTTTTGCCGCATTCTAGATATGTGATGCCATCTTTTTTCTGTTATAGAAGGATTATGACAAGGCACATTGGAGTGACCAAAACATATACTATTTCTGTGAACTTTTTATTGAGCAAATGAGAAAAGGGAATTGGAATAAGGGGACAATGACCACTAGAGGTTACAACAAAATTCGAAAAAAATATTACCACATCACTAATCTCTGGCATGACACCAAATGCATGAAGAATCGAGTGAAAAATTGCAAGATAATGTACCAGTTCTGGTTGAAGCTTAATCAAAACACAGGGTTAGGCCGAAAACCTGATGGTACAATTGATGCATCGCCTGAATGGTGGACCAACAACACAAAGGTACTTACTGCTTTGGTTTCACCTAGACCATGCGCCTTGCTCGCTGTGATGTGATCTAATCATTTGTATTCTTCATCTGTGCATTTTAGGGACAAGCAGAGTGCAAGAAATTTTAGTCGGGCAATCCTGCTTACTTGCACCTTCTAATTGAGATGTTCCAAGGTGTGACAGTAGATGGGTCATCTTCATGCATCCCTGGACAACAAGCATATGATGTTGTAGGGGATGACGCGGTTGAGGTTTCTAGGGATGCTGCTTGGAGTCCTACAGGAAGTGATGCAGATGTGTTAGGGAACAGTCTAGTGAGTAGTTCTAGCCGCAAGAGGGCAAATAGTAGTGCCACTACAGCCGAGAGTCCATCCAAGAAATGCAAGTCAGGTGACAGTCCACCCAGGAAAAGCAAGACACCTTTGCTGAACATGATGAGTGGAATCATGGACAAGTTTGATCAGGACAACAAGCTTTCAAATGAAAAATTAGATCAATATAGAAATAGCAAGGTACTCAGACATATGAAGGAGAAGCAAGAGAAGCAGGAACAAATAGACAGATGCTTGGCCATGGCTAAGGAATGTGGGGTAGCTGAAGAAACAGAAGAATTCTTCATAGCTACAACATTATTTGAGAAAGAATACAATAGGAACATCTTCTGTAAACTCACCACATTGGAGTCAAGATTTTTGTGGTTGAGAAGATGGTGCCAACGCAGCAGCGGGTGAACCAATGGAGTGTTTGATGTATCTATGATGGCTGTAGTATCTTAAGTAAAGTGTAGTATCTTTGGACCTATTATGCGTGATGAACATCTTCTATGCTTGTTGAACCTATTATATGCTTAATGAACCTATTATGTGTGATGAACATCTTATGTGCTTGATGAACCTATTATCTGTGATGAATTTATTTATGAGTGGTGAACCTATGTCTTGACTCTTGAGTGGTGAACCTATGTCTTGAGTGGTGAACCTTTTTTATGAGTGGTTAACCTATGGTCTGATGCGGTTTGTTGTTTGTGTGTTCAGGTCGATGATGTTAATGCAGCAACACTTGAGGGAGATGGCACTAAAGATGATGATGATGATTTAGAGCAAGGGTCAGATGATGATTCAAGTGACATTGCTAGTTAAGAGGATGATGATTCAAGTGATAGTGATAGTTCGGATGATGAAGATGCTGCTGTAGAAGAGTATTTCTTGAAGGCTCAGAAGAGGAGGTGGCAAATGGTCCTTACTGCATCCATGATCGGTATGATTCACTTACACAAATATATGAACAAAGCTGAGTATAGAGTACCTAAAGAATCTAGATACGAATGGGTCATGAGAAACCTTGGTAATAGGACTGGTTGTTACAACATGTTTAGGATGCACAGAAATGTTTTTGATAAGCTTCATAATGTCCTTGTGGAGTCATATAGATTAAAGTCCACACATAAGATGTCATCAGTGGAGGCTTTGGGGATGTTCTTATGGATATGTGGAGGACAACAAGCTGTTAGACAAGTTGAAAATAGGTTTACACGATCACTCGAGACAGTTAGTAGGAAGTTTGAGAAGGTGCTTGCTAGCGTGTCCAAGCTAGAAGCTGATATCATTAGGACAATTGATCCTCATTTTAGGTCTATGCATCAAAGGTTACAATCCCCTCGATTTTCTCCTTTTTTTTGATAATTGCATTGGAGCCATAGATGGAACACATGTCCCTGTAGTTGTGCCAACTAATCAGGTAGTGCAACATACGGGGAGGCATGGTTACACTACTCAGATCATGTTGGCAATATGTGACTTCAATATGAGATTTACCTTTGTTGTGGCGGGATGGCCTGGATCCGTTCATGATATGAGGGTATTCAAGGATGTAATTGAGAAGTATGGCGACAAGTTTCCACATCCACCTGAAGGTATTGATGTCTCCTATCATCTCTTGTTTCACCTAGATTGACATACTTTTCATGTTACTTTCCATGTTTCACCTAGATTGTGTTAGCCACTTTTTCTGTAGATTAGTCCATGCAAGTGCAATGCTTACCAATGGTTCAGTATGTGTGCTAGTGATGCAATAGATATTGTGGTGTGGTTGCAATCTTACCAGTAGCCATGCAAATAGCTAATATTTTAAAAATACATGAGCTGAAATAATTTTTATTTTATCTTATATATGCCACCTTGCCAGCATTGTAGTATGCTTGATGTCAGATAACTGTTAATAATTTTTATTTTATCTTATATATACTGGTGGGTGCTTTAGGTAGTTGTGCACGTCAATTTTCATGCTGCAAGTCTGCAACTGCATTTATGTCTTAATTTCATGTTATGTAGGGAAGTTTTATCTTGTAGACTCGGGTTACCCAAACCGAACAAGTTATCTTGCACCATACAAGGGAACAAAGTATCATCTCCAGGAGTTTCGGCAAGGACCAATGCCAAGAGGTAAAAAGGAGCTCTTTAATTATTCATATTCTTCACTTCGAAATGTCATCGAGCGGTCTTTTAGAGTTTTGAAGATAAAGTGGAGGATATTGTTAGATTTGCTTAGTTATCCAATGGCAAAGCAAAGCCAAATAATTATGGCTTGCATGGCCGTTCATAATTTCATTCGAGAGAGTGCTTTAGCGGATACAGACTTTGATATGTGTGATCAGGATAAAAACTACGTTTCAATGGCTGAAGCATCGTCTTCTTCTCAAGGAAGTAGACGACGTATACGTCAAGGGGACGAAGATCAAAATATGAATTAGTTTCGGAATTGGATAGCTAATGGTTTATTTAGGAGATCGTAGTATGATGATTTGTAATATTGAATATTTATGAACTACATGAACACTATTTTGAATATACGAATGATTTGGGGAGAGAAAAGCTTGCCGACAACAAGGCAAGGCAAAGCAAAGCAAAGCAGCGTGCCAAGGCAAAGCAAGCAGCGCAGGAACAGAGGAACAACCCCCAGCTGATTTGTGTATTGAATAGAGGTATCATAATATTTGTGCATTGAATAAAGGTATCATAATATTTATACAGCAGATTAATCTTTTGAATCAAACAACACAGGGGACTATAGTTTAGTCCCTACGTAGTCCCTACTCTCTGGTCAAGGAACCAAACAGGCCCGAAGGCTTGCTCCCTGTCCCTGTTGAGGACTGCATATGACGTCATGTCATGTCGTTTTTGACAGACACAGTGGAGTGCGTAGTGTTTCTGACCGGTCAGTGACACCCGCTGACACACGAGTCACTGATCGAAAACAGGCTTAAAGCCGCGCGTCCTTGTTAACCATTTCAACGACACGACTCAACCGAGGGAGGACGTGAACAGTAACGCTAGCGTCATCGTATGAGTTCGTTGTCCTTGTCGCACAGGCGCACAGCACCCATGATGGACCAAGAGATCTCATGGACCAATGCGGCGGTACCCATTGTCCTCCTTGACTTCGTTAGGCTTGGGGTTAGGGCTACGTACACACGTCACACGACACGAGTCCTCGATCAAACTGAAAGAGTATGCATTAGCGAATACTCAATACATTACTGTAAATGATCAGCGTTTACATATTGTGGGAGGCCAGACAAGCCCACACGTCATATTATATTCCAACACTCCTCCGTAGTCTGAATTGGGAGCACGTGAACACTGAGACTGGACCTAAACTCCGTGAACACGGACGTCGGCAAACCTTTGGTGAAGATGTCGGCGTACTAGGATGAAGTGGGAATGTGCAGGACGCGGACTTCACCGAGGGCGACTCGTTCTCTAACGAAGTGCAGGTCGATCTCAATATGCTTAGTTCACTGATGCTGAACCGGGTTGGTGGAGAGGTAAACGGTGCTGACATTATTGCAGTAGACCACTATAGCATGACGGAGTGGGCAGCGAAGCTCTATCAGAAGTTGGCGCAACCAGCAGGCTTCGGCGACTCCATTCGCGACTGCTCGATATTCCGCCTCTGCACTGGACCGAGACACTGTAGGCTGACACTTGGACGACCAGGAGATGAGATTGTCCCCGAGAAACACCGCATAACCCGAGGTGGATTTGCGTGTGTCAGGACAGCCCACTCAATCTGCATCGGTGTAGACAGTGAGATCAGTTGGAGAGGTCCGGTGGAGGTGTAGACCGAGATCCAATGTACCTTGAAGGTACCGGAGAATGCGCTTCAGAGCGCTCAAATGAGGTTCCCGGGGGTCATGCATGTACAGGCAGACCTGCTGAACAGCATACGCAATGTCTAGTCTGGTGAAGGTGAGGTACTGAAGAGCTCTGGCAAGACTGCGATACTGACTTGGATCAGCGACTAAAACACCATCAGCAGAAAGCCTGGAGTGAGTGTCCACAGGAGTGCTGCTCGGCTTGCAGTGACTCATACCGGCGCGGTCCAGAATGTCCAGCATGTACTGTCTCTGAGAGAGAAATAATCTGTCACCTCTGCGCTGAACACTAACACCCAGAAAATGAAGAGGCCCCATGTCTGTCATGGAGAATTCCTGGTGAAGTGCTGCGATAATCCGATGGAGGAGACTCGGAGACGACGCAGTGAGAACAATGTCATCAACATAGAGTAAAAGAAAAGCCATATCAGCACCTTTGCAGTAGATGAACAACGATGTGTCGGACTTGGCCTCAATAAACCCGAGTGAGGTAATGTGAGAGGCGAAGCGACTGTGCCAGGCGCGAGGAGCTTGCTTCAACCCATAGAGTGACTTGTTCAGGCGACAGACATAATTGGGCTTAGAAGAGTCGACAACCCAGTCGGCTGTGCATAGTAGACTGTCTCAGTCAAAGTGCCATGAAGAAATGCATTCTTCACATCAAGCTGGTGAATCGGCCAGGAGCGAGACAGTGCCAAAGTGAGTACCATCCGGATGGTTGCTGGTTTGACAACTGGACTGAAGGTCTCATCATAATCAATGCTCGGACGCTGTGTGAAACCACAAAGCACCCACCAGGCTTTGTAGCGGTCAAGAGAGCCATCGGACTTGAACTTGTGATGAAAAACCCACTTGCCGGTGACAAGGTTGACGCCAGGAGGGCGAGGCACCAAGGTCCAGGTGTCGTTTGCTTGCAAGGCGTTGAACTCGGCCTGCATAGCAAGACACTAGGCCGGATCCGAAAGAGCGGCACGGACGAACGAAGGTACTAGAGTGGTAGCCATAGCCGTTGTGTGGAGATTAAGGCGATCCACGGGTTGCCAAAAATCATCCTTGCCACAGGTGCGTATGCTGTGCGCATTAGTGATAGGAACGATCGCCTCCGGAGTCGTGGTGGTGGTGTGGCCGGTGGTCCATCCAGCGCCGCTGGCAACAACCTGGGACGCTGAGTCTGTAGGGGCAGCAGCACCAGCTGGACCGGTGGGAGGGGCGCCACCTGAGGGGGCTGCGGTAGCACCTGACATCGTGTCAGGCACCGCACCGCCGGTGGGAGAGGCACCGGTTGAGGGGGCGCCAGGGGTCCTAGGTGCGGCATCCATGTCGCCAGGGAGACGAGTACCTGCAGGCACAACTCTTGGCCACATAGGCGAAGAGGAATCATCAGCATCATCTAAGAACACAAGTGTGTTTGGGTCCTGGGGTGTGGTGGACATCTCAGAGAATGGAAACAAAGTCTCGTCGAATACAACATGATGGGAGACAATGATCCGATTGGAATGAAGATCGAGACATCGATATCCTTTGTGATCGGATGAGTACCTGAGGAAAACACATAAGGAGGAGCGAGGTGATAATTTATGTGGAGTTGTGGATAAGAGGTTGGGATAGCAGGCACAGCCGAAAACTCGAAGGTGAGTATAGGAAGGTTGTGTGCCGTAAAGAGCGAAGAAAGGGGTGTGGCTGTCTAGGATTTTGGTGGGGTGATGATTGAGAAGGTAGGTGGCAGTGTGGAGTGAGTCAGCCCAATAAACCGGAGGAAGGCTGGCCTAAAACAGAAGGGACCGCATGATGTTGTTCATGGTGCGAAGGGTGCTCTCGGCACGTCTGTTCTGCTGAGAGCTGTATGGGCACAACATCCGAAAGATGACTCCATGAGTGAGGAAGAACATGCGGGCCGAGGAGTGGTCAAACTCGCGGCCGTTGTCGCACTGAACTGCCTTCATGGTGGAGTCAAACTGTGTGCACACATTTGAGAAAAAGTTAGGAGGGACACTGAAAGTATCGGACTTGAGGCGTAATGGGAACGCCCAGGTGTAATGAGCGCAGTCATCAAGAATGACTAAATAATATTTATTGCCCAACACACTAACAACTGGAGAAGTCCAAAGATCACAATGTATTAAATCGAAAGGATGTGCAGCGCGAGAGTGTGACACACTAAAAGGTAGGCGCACATGGCGACCTAGCTGACAAGCATGACAAACATGATCAATATGGCACTTATTACATGAAATAGCATTGGAACTAATAAGCTTGGAAAGAGCCGCATGTCCGAGATGACCAAGGCGACGATGCTAGAGTGAGGTAGATGACACAGTGGTAGCGAGGGTAGTGGGAGTGCTGGATGGTGCTGGGAAGAACGGGTAGAGGTCACCCGTGCTATTGCACCTAGCGATCACGCTCCGTGTCTAAAGGTCCTTCACAGAGAGGCCAAACGGGTCAAACTCAATGGAACAATTATTATCAGTAGTGAAACGACGTACGAAAATCAAATTCTTAATAATGTTTGGTGACACTAAAACATCAGAAAGAACAAGAGGACGTCGTGTGGTGGAGAATGAGTGTGACCCAATAGATGTAACGGGAAGGAAAGCTCCGTTACCAGCAATGATAGATGCAGGACTAGATGATGAAGGATGGTGAAAGGTAGAAAGAATACTAGCGTTGTTGACCATATGGGCACCGGCGCCGGAGTCAATGTACCACTCGGTCGATGAAGGGGGCGTCAGCGTCATGGTGTTGAAGTTGCTGACAAGGGCGGACGGGTCCCAGGACGCGCCCTGCATGGGAGTCCATTGCTGCTGCTGCTGTGGCGGTGATGGTCCTCCGTAGCCGAACCCTAGAGGAGGTTCGAGGGTGTACAACTGCTGCACGTATGGCTACTGTATGTACTGCTGTTGTGGCTGAGGAACAGCAGTGAAGGCAGCCGGCAGAGAACGAAATGGCATCCCCGAACCACCCGGCGAACATGGCCAAAGCTGTATGGTGCCCATCCATGGGTTGTAGAATGATGCCGAGGAGCGAGAGCCGCCTCCAGTGTTGGAGACCTGCTGCTGCTGGTTGCGGCCGCGGCCACTGCGGTGACGGCTAGTGCGCTGTGAGCCGCCCTAGCCAGCGTGCCCGCCCTGGCCGCCTTGTCCCTGGCTGCCCTAGCTGGGGCCGGCGTAGCCGCCCTGGCCATGGTCGGCATGGCCGCCCTGGCACTGGCCTGTGTAGGAGTACCCAGCAGGAGGGCGTGGGGCAGTGACGAGTGCGGTTGTCGCAGAGGATGCCGGCGGGTCTGATTCCCCAGCGGCTTCACTTGCAGCAACATCATCGATGTCGATCTCCTCGAGCAGGTGGAGCGTGCAAGCCTCCTCGAAGGTGGGGAAGGGTTGCTGCATCTTGAGGTTGGAGACCATGGGCCAGAACTTGCCATTGAGCCCGCGAAGGAGAGTGAGGACCAAGGTCTGATCCCCGATCGGATCGCCAAAGTCACTGAGGGTTGCCGCCATCGTTTCAAGATGGCGGCAGAAGTCGGTGATGGAGGCCGACCCCTGTTTCGCCGTGCGGAACTCCACCGAGAGCAGTAGGGCGCGGGATTCGTGCTGGCCGAGGAACTCGTTCTCGAGGTAGATCCACGCGCCGTGCGCGTTTGGCTTGCGGTTCATCATCGACTGCTGGAGATCAGCATGGATGGTGCAGTAGATCCAAGTGAGCACGGTGTAGTTCATCTGCACCCACGCTGGTCAATCGGTGTTGACAACATCGAAGAGGTCGTGGTCTGTTAGGGCATACTTGCCCAGGACAATGAGGAACCTGGACCGCCACCGGTTATAGTTGTCGGTGGCACGATCCAAGACCAGGGGCATGAGGACCTTGATGTTGAGGACGGCAATGGCCACGGCATGGATGGTGGCGTACTTGGCCTCGTACGCGTCGAGGGCCGCAACGTGATCGGCCTCCGCCTTGCGGGCGCGCTCCTCATGCTCCTCGTGAGCCTAGCGTTCGCCATTGGTTTTGGCCATCAGATCGGTGGGGTCGATGGGATTGGCGGTCATGGTTGAGATCGAGCTTAGCCACGCGATGATGAGGCAACACGATCATGCGCTCAAGCCTGGCATGTGGATCGGGCACGAGGCCAGCGATCAGGCACGGGAAGCCGGCGAGGAAGACTCTGCAGCGGTGTGGAGGGGCACATTGCGTAGGCGCTGAGGGCCGCACATCCACGCATGAGGGGTAGGAGAGGAGGGCCGGTGAGTGGTGGATACTCTGCGACAGCGGTGAGCGGCCGGTGAACCGGCGGCGACGCGAGTTAGGGTTTGTGGAAGCGAGAAACAAACCATCTCATGATACCATGAAAGAGTAGGATTAGGGAATACTCAATACATTACTGTGAATGATCAGCGTTTACATATATAGGCATTGTGGGAGGCCAGGCAGGCCCACACGCCATATTACATTCCAACACCAACTAGTTCAACTGAATGAAGTGGAAAATAGGGTAGGCAACGCGGATGAACGCCTGAACGGCGAGGTTGGTTGGTAAGCGCCCTCAGGCCTCGTGTGACACACATGGCGATGGCTCACGGTGCTCAAGTATAATGAACTCCCCAACCACCAAGAGACATAAATGAGCTCACTCAATCAAAGCAGTCCAAGCAGGCTCTAAGCCTGCTAAACACCGAGGGGGAGAAAGATGAGAGGAGAGAGAGGAGAGACAGACTGTAAGCTTACAGCCGACTTAGGCACAAGAACCAACAAACTCTGTGAGAGAGATAAATAGACTATGTATTAATAGTGAAGCGCTAACTACTATATGAGTGGGCTGTGAGAAGGCTACAAAGAAACCTTATAGCCAGCAGCCGGCTATATTATTAACCTTGCTATGATGCGTGGAGTATGCAGGCGGTACTTGCAATTCCCAAGGTCTTTTTTTCATTTTCATTTTTCCCAAAGAGAATATAGTTATTAGGGCAGTCCCAATCCTCCACCTAGGATAGTTTCTATAGCATTAAATACCCTACCACATGGGCAAAAAAAGATCTAATGTGGCATCTTATTAACGAGGAAAGAGGAGAAAACTACATGAAACCATTTCTCATATGAGAAACGACGTCGGCTCACAATCTAACGCGTGAGGAAACCACCAATTCCACGATGGGGAGAAATGGTTACCTTCTCCCCCTCCGTCCGCCACACCTCTGCCCTCACCGCCTCTGCCCACCGCCTACCCGCACCGCCTTCGCTCGCCACGCCTAGCCCACAGATGCGCCTACGTTGCCTCCTGCCGTAGCCGTGACGCGAGCCTCGTTAGCCACTACTTTGTGCTCCTAGGCGAGCGCCCTAGTTGCAGCCGGGATGTAGCCCTCTTGGCCACTGTGTCGCCATCTTGACTGAGCATTGTGTCCACAGCTGTGAGGAGGGCCTTCGCCAGCCACCACACTGCTCTGCTGGCCGTGCCCCCGCGCGTCGCCTTGCTGACCATGAGCAAAGGAGGCACAAAACCATAGCAGGAACGGTTGCAAAATGTGGCTTAATCAGCTCACCGACGTGCTTTTCTAGCCTCCACTGCTCGACGCATAGCTGTGGCGGAACTGCCCAAAATAACATGCTAACGATTCTTAGGCAGCGTAAGTTAGTGTACCTACAGAAACTTGATTAGATAAAACCAGTGCCGCTATCCTAGATAGACCATATTGCTAGGGCTTATACTTATTTACATAATTTTATCGCATCCTACTTTTCGCAAAACTTTTGTTGGTCAAATTTTAGGTTTTAAAAAGAGTTATGAAACTTGTAGACTCATTATTAGCTCTGGTACCACCTATGGTAGAACCGTCTGAAATAGCACGCTTTTGGAGGCTCTCCTCTTCCACCAGACATTAAGCACCCCGAAAGCTAGCTACATCGGATGGTTCCGTCGAGCACACCCCAAGGGAGAACTCGAATAATCCACATTTTTCCTCTAGGATCCAATAATGAGAATGAGTTTACAATACTTAGTCCATTTCATACAACAAGAGTTCTTAGAAATACATTATTGCAATACTATGTTCAGAGTGCGGAATTTAAACAGTGGAATTACAATAAACATCTAACGGTAGAATACAAGGATCCGTCTGTGCCCACCAATAGAATCCTCCACACAACAGCTACTCTTCAAGCTGCACCTATAACAGGGTAAATAAACCCTGAGTACATAATATACTCACAAGACTTACCCGACTAGTGGGAATAACTTGCCGACTCCAAAGGATATGATAAGCCTTATGGTTTGCTGGGTTTCCTTTTTGCGGAAAGCATTACTACTAGTGAATCCTTATGTATGTTTCTTATTAACAGTCATGATTAGTTCATTATCTAGTCAATCTATGTAAGCACCTATTCTACTTTCAAGCAAGAGTTGAGCAGACAGATCCATTTCACCATCTTTCATCTTCCAGTTCTTACTATGATGCTCGACTATAGACAAGTCAAACCGGATTACTCGGCGATTTGCGAATCAATGTGCCCAACTGAGTATCCCAAAACACACGCCCCGCTTGTACCTAGGCACAAGTAGGACCAACTCATCACTCTCCTATCAAGGGGTCCAGGTCCTCATCCAAACTTAGACTCTAGTCCCCCACACCTGAGTCTCGGGCTCAGTATGGTGCTTAGACCTCCACCATCTCCGCCTCCAATCAGTCGATCCAGAAAGAGCCAAAACCTATGACAAGAGACGAACGAGCCTTCCCTACTATCATAAACAAGTATGTGCTCAGGATAATAAGTCTGTGACTTGACTAGAATCTAATGCAACGGTCGATCCTTAACCTACACGGATAGGGAAAACAGTGTAACCAAGCTACGCCCCATTGGTCGCGGGACACAACCTCTTACACCCACCAATACCCGTACCATTTTCCTACCCGGTCTCCATTTCCTTTCACCATTTTATCATGAGAGTGATAATAATAATCACCTATTGTGAGTAATGGTAGGTTACTCACGCTATCGATAGCCTAAGCATAGCAGCTGCTCGACCTATGCTAGTAGGACCCATGGGTAGGTTATCTAAGCATGTAGTTTCCATAAAATGCCTATAACATAAATGCACATCATATATATATATCCAGTGATTATTCAAAATAAGGGTTATGCATCGGGGCTTGCCTTGGGTAGGCGTGGTGTCAGCTCAGTCAGTCAATGTCGGCTCCGGGACCTCCTCCTACACGAGGATCTCCTCCTTGTACTCTTCAATAACCTCCTTAAACTGGTGATCTCCAATGGTCATGATCTCTGCCAACTCATTCTCTACATGCATGAGATGATGATGCAACACTTAGCATTTTAGCAACAACAACTCTTAAAATAAGAATACACATGGTAAACTACTAAGCTAGCTCTAGTGACTAGGATACTAAGCTAACTATCATCTTCATCAAGTAAAGTGTTGGGTTCAACTAACAAACACCTAGCTTTACAAATGAAGAATATATCTTTATTTCTGCTAATGATTTAATGTATATTTGAAACAAGAGCATTTAACTACCCTTATGTTAAGTCTATTCTAAAGCTACAAAAATTACAGTGAGCACATAACAATACAATAAACCTACTGTAAAAATGTCAGGGTTTTTTGCTATCACCAATCTACCACAAAAATTCCTACAATTATTTAACCTAATCATATTAAGCACTCTCAAATGATTCAATAGCCACTGGTATCAACAAATATATATATGAACTAAATACACTAACAGATAGAGCATAATTTTAGAAACCTAACAAAATTGGTTTCACAATTTTTGGACATCAACAGAATTTGCTAAAATTTTCCAAAGATTAGCTCAAAACCAAATTAGAAAAACATTTGCTAATTCACTGGAAAAAGGAAAACCAATTCTCGTGTGGCCCATCCGCGTGGCCCATAGGCACGGCCCACACGAAGTAGGCCCACGCGCAAGGTGGCCCGTGGTGGGAGAGTCCTACACACGTCAGTGTTTTTGCAAAAGAGACCTTGCATTTCTACCAATTCGCAACCAAGGACCAACACTATTTCACTTACTCATAGACCCTCTCACTTAACTCCTGGCCTTTCTCTAATTTACCCACACGCACACCGGTGGCTCAATGCACGGCGGCGCGGCGAGCGGTGGCCTAGCATGGCTACGCCGACCACCTAGGGCCACCACTGGCCCGACGGTCAGGGTGGCAGGATGCGCTGGAGCTGGCCACGGCGATACGTGGCTGTCCACGATGGTGGCGCGACCACCCTAGTGAACTCAAGCATTAGCGAACCCATCTTGCTAGCGAGTGAGCATTAATAGGCTAAAGTGAGCCTAGCTGAAATGACCGTTGGCGAAGAGAGTGGCAGAGTGGAGCTGGCCATGTGCAGCCGAGCCGTGTGGCGGCGCACTATGGCGGCACGGTCATGTCAACGACGGGGTAGAGCTGGTATTGAGTAAGCCGAGGCACGCATGATGAAGAGGAAGGCAAGGCACACCTACTGGCATGGGCAATTGGGTTTAGGTGGAGGGATGGGAGGTCTGCCCTCGGTCATGGCCGCGGTGTGGCCTTAACGGCGCACCAGTGGAAAGATGCCAAATTGATGCCGGGCCAGGCCATCATCAAGGCGGTGTGGGGTGGGGTAGCGAGGAGACATAAGGGCGGAGGTGTGGACGAGCCAAATTGAATAGAGGTGACCTATCTCTGGCGCACTCGTGGGAACAAGGCGACGACAGCGGCAGAGAGATGGGAGGCAGAGCGAGGACGGTGGAATGCGGCTAGGGTTCTGCTATGACACGCCTTGGCGGGATGCGGTTGACGTAACCACAGTGACCCAGTCTAGCCACTAGCGAACTAGCATGTGTGTGTTCACGCCGGCCTGGCCCACGCACCGCAGCGCCATCAATGGCATGACGACGGCGGGTGCAACCACGTGCATGAAATCAAACTGGGCCAGGGCGCAGAGCATTGCGGCGTAAACATGAGCGCGGGGGTGTGACGGTAGCGGCAGTAAGTGTCACATGATGCATGGCGGACTTGGCAGCATGGTAGCGCAAGGCGGGAGGTAGCGCGTCACGGCCACGCGGCAGCAGCGGCGGCCTCACACGGCAGCGCCCATGACTATTCCCATGACACATGGCTAGCCCAGCGCAGCAACACGCGAGCGCACGCGCACGAGTCACACCAATGCGGCGACATCGGCCACTGACGCACGGTGACCGCGTCCACGCGGGGAAGCAAAGTGGAAACGTGCTGTGCACGGATTTTAAAGCTTCTACCGCGACCAAACCGTTAGTCCTAAATATAAACGGTCTTCACTACACTCAAGATGGTATATTAGGCTACTTAATCAAGCTATAACACTACATCACTCTTTAACCCAATTCCTCAAAATAGTTTGCTAAACATAGCAATGTCTAACTGTCAATAGACTTGGAAATTTTTCTAAGTTTTGAGTTGAACTCTAATTCAAATTGCATTTCTAAGCTATTGGAAATATTAGCTAGCAAGATTATTTTTCAACAGCAAGTATTTCATCATCTTCTACAAAATTCACACTCCAAACTTTATTTAAGCCCCATATATAAGTTCTATAGTAATTTTACTCAATAAAAATTGTTTTACAACCGTACTTGATAATTGTACGAATCGTGGAGTAACTTTTCGTTTTGCATTCGAGTTGATCATTTCGAGTCACAGAAATTGATCTACACACTTTATTACATGCATTAACACATAAACATGATGCTCATGACATGCTTTAGTAAATGATTTATAGTGTAACACCGAGGGTGTTACAAATCTACCCCCTTAAACAAAATCTCGTCCCAAGATTTCATGTGCCTAGTGTGGGAAAAGAGATAAGAAATAAATTCTAATTTAAACAATTACCTCGGTGAACTAGAAAGAAAGTGGGGATAATGCTTCAAGATATAGCTTTCTTGCTCCCACGTTGCTTCGTCCTCTGAGTGATTTTGCCACTGAACTTTGTAAAACTTCACCACACTGTTTCTAGTCACTCTTTCTTTTTCATCCAAGATCTTGGCAGGATCCTTAATATAAGACAAGTCGGGCTGGAGGGGAAGTCCTTCAATTTCCACAGCTTCATCGGGGACCCATAAATATTTCTTTAACTAGGAAACATGGAATACATTATGCACTGCCGACAAAATATCTAGAAGCTGGAGACGATAAGCAATAGGACCACATCGCTCCAAAACCTTATAAGGCCCAACATAGCGAAT
The DNA here is from genome assembly GCF_019320115.1 of Miscanthus floridulus. Classification (NCBI taxonomy): domain Eukaryota; kingdom Viridiplantae; phylum Streptophyta; class Magnoliopsida; order Poales; family Poaceae; genus Miscanthus; species Miscanthus floridulus. The sequence continues at coordinate 45,284,799 of NC_089584.1, forward strand.
AGCTAACTTCCCACGTACACCAAATTGATGCACACCTCTCATGGGAGACACTTTGAGATACACATGATCACCCACTTCAAATTGCAAGGGCCTTCTTCTCTTGTCCGCATAAGTTTTCTGACGACTTTGAACTGCCTTCAAATGGCTCTGAATAATTTGCTCTCGAGCTTCTTTGATAAAATCAGACCCAAAATATCCACGGCCACCTACTTCAACCCAGTTAAGTGGTGTCCTACATTTTTTCCATATAGAGCTTCAAAGGGTGACATATGAATGCTTTCTTGATAGCTATTGTTGTAAGAATCTCAGCTAAGTTCAAGCATTCATCCCATTTTTTAGGAAAAGAGATGGCACAAGCCCTCAACATATCTTCAAGTACCTGGTTGACCCTTTCTGTCTGACCGTTAGTTTGCGGATGATAGGCTAAACTTCTAAGGAGATTAGTACCAAGACATTCCTGAAGTTGCTCCTAGAAATAAGAGACAAAGACTGACCCTCTATCAGAGACGATTGTAAGAGGAACTCCATGTAGGGTCACAATCTGGTCAAAGTACAAGTTGGCATACTTCTTGGCTGAATACCTTGTATCCACCAGAAGGAAATGAGCGGACTTGGTAAGATGATCCATAATGACCCAAATAGAGTTATACCCCTTTGTTGTGTGGGGGCAAACCCACAACAAAGTCCATCAAAATATTCTCCCATTTCCAAACACGGATAGGGAAGGGCCGCAAAAATCCTAGTGTACGCATATGGTCTGCCTTAACTCTTCCACAAGTGTAACAATCCACGACATACTTGATGATATCCTAGTTCATATTCGACCACCAATATAAGTGGCTAGGGATGAAAACGGTACGAATATTTTCCGACTGTATTCGAAACTGAATCCGTTTAGAGGGGTTGAGATCTGTCCATATCCGAGTCTAAATATCCAACATCTGATACCGTATCCGTATCCGAATACTCAAATCGCATATTTATGATGTTGATATCCAATCGTATCCTATCCGACATAGTTGACACTATCCGTATTCGAATCCGAATCCGGACAGAAATATCAAAACAAATGTAATATCAGTGATATCCATCTGTATCCGATCCGTTTTCATCCCTATAAGTGGCGCAAATCATGGTACATCTTGTTACTTCCTGGATGGATGGACAACTTGGAATGATGAGCTTCCTCCAAAATCTTTCTTCTAAGTTCCTCACTTGAGGGAACAACCAATCTGTTCTTGAACCTCACTACACCTTAATCATCAACACTGAAATGAGGACCACGCCCTTCGGCAAGTAACTTCTTGATATGCGGGATTTCTGAAACATCTTGCCTTTGCTCCATAATAATTTTCTCAAGTAAATCCGAGACTAGAGCAATATGGGCTAGCACCTCAGCATGGTTGAGAGATAAGTGTGCTTCTTCAACTTGATACAACTTCTGGCTCAAAACATCAGCTACCACATTAGCTTTTCTAGGATGGTAATGAACCTCCAAATTATAATCCTTGATTAGCTCCAACCATCTCCGTTGCCTCATGTTCAGCTCGGACTGAGTGAAAATATATTTGAGGCTCTTGTGATCCATTAAAATGTGTACTTTATTTCCCAACAAATAATGCCTCCAAATTTTTAGAGCGTGCACCACAACAGCTAGCTCTATATGATGCGTGGGATAATTCACCTTGTGCTTTTTCAGCTGGTGTGAAGCATAAGGTATTACACATCCATCCTGCATAAGCACGCATCCCAGTCTGATCCTTGAGGCATCACAATACACATCAAATGGCCTATCAAATCTGGTTGGGCAAGAACAGGAGCAGAGGTAAGAAATTTCTTCAGAACTTGGAAAGCTTCTTCACAAGCCGGACTCCATACAAACTTGACATCTTTTTGGAGCAGCTTGGTCATCGGCTGAGCTATTTTAGAGAAGTCAGGAATGAAGCACCAATAATAACCAGTAAGACCAATGAACTGACGGATCTAATGCACTGACTTTGGAGATTTCCAATTTAGAATATCTTGCACCTTACTTGGGTCTATAGAGATACCTTTAGGTGTCAGAACATGTCCCAAAAACTACACTCGATCTAACCAAAACTCACACTTGCTGAATTTGGCATACAACTTGTGTTCCCTTAATCGAGTCAGTACTATCCAAAGATGATGTGCATGCTCTTCATTGTTCTTGGAGTATACCAAGATATTATAAATAAACACCACTACAAACTTATCCAGCTCCAGCATGAAGACTGAATTCATGAGATACATGAAGAATGCAGGAGCTTTGTTGAGACCAAAAGACATGACTAGGTATTCATACAACCCATACCTAGTAGAGAAAGCTATCTTTGGTATATCTTGTGGCCGGATCTTAATTTGATGATACCTAGAACGAAGATCAATCTTTGAAAACACCTTGGCACCCGCCAACTAATCGAACAAAGTATCAATACGAGGTAAATAATACTTGTTATTATTGGTTACCGCATTGAGAGGGCGATAATCCACACACATCCGAAGAGTGTCGTCCTTCTTCTTCACAAAAATAGCTGGGCAACCCCATGGTGAAGAGCTAGGATAGATAAATCCCTTCTCCAATAATTCCTCTAACTGCTTCTTCATTTCTGCTAGTTCTTTAGGAGCCATGCGGTAAGGACGCCGTGAAATAGGAGTAGTGCAAGGTTCTAACTCAATGGAAAACTCTACATCTCTATCCGATGGCAACCCAGGTAGATCTTTAGGAAAGACATCCGGAGACTCACAGACCATAGGAGAAGCTTCAACATGAGCAGCAACTGGTAAGGCTGGATCTGAGGGCATAAGAAGAGACATCCTGTCCTCAGAAGAAGGAAACCATAACTCAACAACTCTCTGCTTAAGGTCCAAGACTACTCCATAAACTCGCAACCAGTTCATGCCCAGAATTCGATCAATGCCTTGCCCAGGTAGCACCATGAACTGGAGGCGGTATGTGTGAGTGGCTAGCACTAATCCGACTATGTCCGTCCAAGTATTAACGCACAACTGCACACCCAGAGTACTAATTCTATAGGCAATAGGAATAACCATAAGAGATATATTGTGCCTCTGTGCAAACCCCATGCTCATGAATGAATGTGATGCACCAGAATTAAACAACACATATGCTGGGTGGGAATCAATGGTAAACATACCAGCCATCACTGGTTCATTCTACAAAATCTCCTCAGCCTCAGTGAAGTTGACTTATCCAGAGCGACTTACGGGCACCTTCTTCTTGATAATTGTCTGTTTGATCAGACGGGAGTTGGCTGAAGGATGGGAAGACTGCACAGGCTAGTTCTGTGGATGCTCTTGAGTATAGTGGCTTTCCTTGCCACACTTGAAACAAGCACCAGGCTTGGTCCCTGCCCTTGATGAGGCAGAACCTACTGTCCCTAGGGCTGCTATTGCACTTGCTGAGTAGGTACACAGAACTGGGTGGAAGGTGCCTGGTAAGTCTGCTGAGGCTGACGGAACGACTGCCCACCCGAAGAATGATAGGGCACCTGCCTGACAACCTGTACCTTCTGAGCCTAGGGGTGACTAGAAGACCCAGTAATCACCCGCTTGCACTTCCACTTAGCCTAAGAGTCACGCTGAAGTCCCTCTAGATTACGAACAAGAGACTTAGAGAAATGATAAGACTTTTATTAAAGCATTCTTTTAGGTTATCCTATCAATTGACTAATCTAAATTATACATGTGGGGGAAGTTTAGTATAAGCAAGATTCTTTTTTCATGATGCATGCATCGGCCTACCCGTTCACTCAAGCCGGAATATAGCAGCATTCGCAAAGTTTTTCGGCACATCGCCCACTCACATCCCGTACGCTAATGATTCTTACGCAGCGTAAGTTAGTGTACCTGCAAAAACTTGATTAGATAAAACCAGTGTCGCTATCCTAGATAGACCATATTGCTAGGGCTTATACTTATTTACATAATTTCATCGCATCCTACTTTTCACAAAACTTTTGTTGGTCAAATTTTAGGTTTTGAAAAGAGTTATGAAACTCGTAGACTCATTATTGACTCTGGTACCACCTGTGGCAGAACCGCCTAAAATAGCACGCTTCTGAAGGTGCTCGTCTTCCACCAGACACTAAGCACCCCGAAAGCTAGCTACATCGGACGGTTTCGTCGAGCACACCCCAAGGGAGAACATGAATAATCCATGTTTTTCCTCTAGGATCCAATAATGAGAATGAGTTTACAATACTTAGTCCATTTCATACAACAAGAGTTCTTAGAAATACATTATTATAATACTAAGTTCAGAGTGTGGAATTTAAATGGCGGAATTACAATAAACATCTAACGGTAGAATACAATGATCCATCTGTGCCCACTAGAAGAATCCTCCACACAACAACTACTCTTCAAGCTACACCTGCATTAGGGTAAATAAACCCTGAGTATACAATGTACTCGTAAGACTTACCTGACTAGTGGGAATAACTTCCCGACTCCAAAGGATATGATAAGCCTTATGGTTTGCTAGGTTTTCTTTGTGCGGAAAGCATTACTAGTAGTGAATCCTTATTTATGTTTCATATTAGTAGTCATGATTAGTTCATTATCTAGTCATTCTATGTAAGCACATATTCTACTTTCAAGCAAGAGTTGAGCAGACAGATCCATTTCACCATCTTTCATCTTCTAGTTCTTACTACGGTGCTAGACTACAGACAAGTCGTACCGAATTACCCAGCGATTCGCGAATCAATGTGCCTAGCTAGGTACCCCGAAACACACACCCCGCTTGTACCCCAGGCACAAGCAGGACTAACTCATCACTCTCCTATCAAGGGGTCCATGTCCTCGTCCAAACTTGGACTCTAAGCCCCCACACCTAAGTCCCAGACTCAGTGTGGTGCTTAGACCTTCACCATCCCTGCCTCCAATCAGTCAGTCCAGAAAGAGCCAAAACCCACGACAAAAGAGCAACGAGCCTTCCCTACTCCTATAAACAAGTATGTGCTTAGGATAATAAGTCTATGACTTGACTAGAACCCAATGCAATGGCTGATCCTTAACCGACACGAACAGGGCAAATAGTGTAACCAAGCTATGCCCCATTGGCCGTGGGACACAACCTCTTACACCCACTAATACCTATACCATATCCCTACCCGGTCTCCATTTCCTTTCACCATTTTATCATGAGAGTGATAATAATAATCACCTATTGTGAGTAACGGTAGGTTACTCACGCTACCGATAGCCTAAGCATAGCATCTACTCGACCTATGCTAGTAGGACCCATAGGTAAGTTATCTATGCATGTAGTTTTCATAAAATGCCTATAACATAAATGCACATCACACACACACACACACACACACACACACACACACACACACACACACACACACACATATATATATATATATATATATATATATATATATATATATATATATATATATATATATATATATATATCCAGTGATTATTCAAAATAAGGGTTATGCACCAGGGCTTGCCTTGGGCAGGCGCGGTGTTAGCTCAGTCAGTCAGTGTCGGCTCTGGGACCTCCTCTTGCACGAGGATCTCCTCCTCGTACTCTTCAATCACCTCCTCAAACTCACGATCTCCAATGGTCACGATCTCCGCCAACTCATTCTCTACATGCATGCGATAATGATGCAACACTTAGCATTTCGGTAATAGCAACTCTTAAAATAAGAATACACATGGTAAACTACTAAGCTAACTCTAGTGACTAGGATACTAAGCTAACTATCATCTTCATCAAGTAAAGTGTTGGGTTCAGCTAACAAACACCTAGCTTTACAAATGAAGAATATATCTTTATTTTTGCTAATGATTTAATGTATATTTGAGACAAGAGCAATTAACTACCCATATGTTAAGTCTATTCTAAAGATACAAAAATTACAGTGAGCACATAATAATACATTGAACCTACTATAAAAATTTTAGGGTTTTTTGCTATCACCAATCCACCACAAAAATTCCTATAATTATTTAACCTAATCATATTAAACACTCTCAAATGATTCAATAGCCACTGGTATCAACATATATATATATGAACTAAATACACTAACAGATAGAGCATAATTTTAGAAACCTAACAAAATTGGTTTCACAATTTTTGGACATCTACAGAATTTGCTATAATTTTCCAAAGATCAGCTCAAAACTAAATTAGAAAAACATTTGCTAATTCGCTAAAAAAAAGGAAAACCAATTCTCGCGCAGCCCATCCGCGCGGTCCACACGTGCACAGCGTGTGCGCACGTGCAGCCTGCAGGCGCTGCCCACGCAAAGCAGCCCACACGCAAGGCGGCCCGCGGCAGGAGAGTCCCACGCGCGTCAGTGTTTTTGCAAAAGAGACCTTGTATTTTCCCCAATTCGCAACCAAGGAACAACACTATTTTACTTACTCACTCTCACTTAACTCCTAGCCTTTTTCTAATTTACCCGTGTGCACCCCGGCGGCTCAGTGCGTGGCGGTGCGGCGAGTCGTGGCCTAGCATGGCTGCGTTGGCCACCTAGGGCCGCCCCTGGCCCAACGGTCGGATTGACCTCCATCCCCGGTTCAACCAGCCACACCTAGCGGCAGTGCGGGGCAGCAGGATGCACTGGAGCCAGTCACGGCGATACGCGGTCGTTCGTGACAGTTGCGCGACCACCCTGGCGAACTCAAGTATCAACGAACCCATCTAGCTAGCGAGTGAGCGTTAACAGGCTATCGTGAGCCTAGCTGAGGTGACCGTTGGCGAAGAGAGTGGCGGAGATGAGCTGGCCACGTGCAGCCGAGCCGTGCGGCAGCGCACCATAGTGGCACGGTCGCTTCAGCGGTGGGGTGGAGTTGGTAGCGACTAAGCCAAGGCACGCATGATGAAGTGGAAGGCAAGGAACTCCTACTTGCATGGGCATTTGTGTTTGGGTGGAGGGATGGGAGGTCTGCCCTCGAACATGGCCACGGCACGGCCTTAATGGCGCACCGATGGGAAGACGCCAAATTGGTGCCTGGCCAGGCATCATCAAGGCGGTGTGGGGTTGTGCGACGAGAAGACATGAGGGCGAAGGTGCGGACGAGCCGAATTGAATAGAGGTGGCCTATCTCTGGCGCACTCGTGGGCGCAAGGAGACGGCGGCGGTTGAGAGATGGGAGGCAGAACGAGGATGGTGGAATGCGGCTAGGGTTCTGCTATGACACGCCTTGGCAGGACATGGTTGACGTAACTACAACGACCTAGTCTAGCCACTAGCGAACGAGCACGCACATGTTCACGCCGACCTAGCCAGCGTGCCGTAGTGCCATCAACGGTGTGACGACGATGGGTGAAACCACGTGCATGGAATCAAACCGGGCTAGGGCGTAGAGCATTGTGGCGCAGACACGAGTACGGGGGTGCGACGACAGCGGCAGTAGGCATGACGCGATGCACGACAGACTTGGCAGCACGGCAGCACGCAGGGCGGGAGGCAGCGTGGCATGACCGCACGGTAGCAGCGGTGGCTTCACACGGCAGCACCCATGACTATTCCCACGGCACATGGCCAGCCCAACGCGGCAACACGTGGGCGCGCGCGAGGCGCACCGACATGGCGACGTCGACCACTGACGCGCGGTGACCGCGTCCACGCAGCGGAAGCAAACCGGAAACGTGTTGTGCACAGATTTTAAAGCTTCTACCACGACCAAACCGTTACTCCTAAACATAAATAGTCTTCACTACACTCAAGATGGTATATGAGGCTACTTAATCAAGCTATAACACTACATCGCTCTTTAAACCAATTCCTCAAAATAGTTTGCTAAACATAGCAATGTCTAACTGTCAACAGACTTGGAAATTTTTCTAAGTTTTGAGTTGAACTCTAATTCAAATTGCATTTCTAAGCAATTGGAAATTTTAGCTAGCAAGGTTATTTTTCAACAGCAAGTATTTCATCATCTTCTACAAAGTTCACACTCCAAACTTTATTTAAGCCCCATATATAAGTTCTATAGTAATTTTACTCAATAAAAATTGCTTTACAACCATACTTGATAATTGTACGAATGGTGGAGTAACTTTTCGTTTTGCATTCTAGTTGATCATTTCGAGTTACAGAAATTGATCTACACACTTTATTACATGCATTAACACATAAACATGATGCTCATGACATGTTTTAGTAAATGATTTACAGTGTAACACCGAGGGTGTTACAACAGCCACGCCCCACGCCTGCTCGCGCCACTCGCTACCGCATACGAACCGCTCGTTTTTGGCCTCCTGCGCTCGTAGACTTGTAGCCGTGCCCAGAGCCTGCACCACCCGCTGCCTGGCCATGCGGCACTGAGCTCCAGTCGCACTCTCCGGCCACTACCACACCTGCCCGCATTTGGATAAGGACGGGAAGAGAAGATAGAGAAGACAAATGTTTATTGGTCATGGGTAGGAGATGGCCCACGACTATAGTTTCAGCATTGGGTTGTTCAGTTTCCATAGATGGTTTCTAGATGACTCAGCAACTATGGAAACTAGTAGGTAGTTTCTGGGTTGGGACTGCCCTTATACTGCTCACTAACGAAAACATATTGGTTTGAACAAGAATTAGTCAACCCTTGAAAATTATAAACATCAATTATTTAGGCCAATCTCAAAGAGGTTTCGTGACCCAGTTTCTAACACACCCTTATTTTAGAAACAATAAATAATAGTTTCATCCTCTCTACTTCCATGAAAGTTTTATCATCTCTCTTTTCATCAATACAGTGTCATGTCAGTATATTTAATGCCCATGAAACTCTCACAAAACCTTCGTTGAGATTGGCCTTAGGGCACATATCCTCGTACCATAATAAAGACTTTATTGTTGTTTGCATCCATGGTAGTGACGAATCAGGATTAGGGTCCTCACCGTCTCAGGACAGTGGGGTGGGAGACTTCAAGAATAGAAGTGGTGGTGGCCCTAGGGATAGGTAGCCCTTGAACGGTACACAATCATACCTAGCAACACCTCTAACACTCTCGACACATACGGCGCGCAAAGCAACACAATCCACGTGCACTTGACGTAGGGCATCCTCTGTGTGAACCAGTATGAACTCTCCGTCTTGTGTACAAACCATCTAGATATAACAATGATGTATACTATAATCAGCGACAAAAATATTGACAAGTTTTACATCTAAATTTGAGTTTATTGTTAATAATGATATGCAAACTTAAGGGGTTACTCAGTTATCTATTACAAAAGCAAATATAAGTAATTTAGATGCAAATGTATTATAAGGAGTTGGAGTGTTCTGAAAATCCTACATTCCAAAGAAAACAAAAGGCCCAGGAGGTAGGTGTGAGAAGTAATTGCAAGCCTACAATGCCACATGTATATTGGTAGGTTTCAGGTTTGGCTGCAATGAGGAATCACATGGCCAATGGTGATTTCAGTGCAACGCGTATTTTTTAGATAATGGATTCATTAATCTGGCCTCTATATCCATCAAGGATATACACAACCAAAATGATATAAGAGCACTTAGACTCACACCTCTTCAAAGAGAACGCACAACCAAAAAAACACATCCCTCCTTCCCGACATCCTCTCCTGAAGCAGCTAGATTCAGTGAGTGGAAGGCATCAAGTCGTCGTCGCCCCTAGTGCGCCATCGCTGTGAACCTCGCTGGAGCCATCTTCATCCGCTTCAAGTCAGGTGACGCCAAGTGTCGCCAGTTAGCCCACCTTCATCCGTCGTCGTCGTCCATTCAGAAACTAGCCGATCAGACGCGAGCCGACAAGATCCGCTTCCGTCGGATTCCAAAGCCTTCGCCGCCCCATAGGGCAGCCACCGTCACTAGGATCATGGTCGTCGCCTCTGCCGGGGTCCTTTGTCGCTGCTGCCGAGGATATCCTCTTCCGCCCACACTCTCGGCGCCGCCCATGGGATTGCGGCTACCGACAGGATCCGCCTCCACCTGATTCTCCTCCTCCTCGCCGAGATCTTCACCGACACTCAGGCCACCCCCTCCGCCGACCAGGATGTCTCCAGACTTCAGTGTAGCGAGTATACAGCATATAGTACTCCTATATGGCTATATTGCAACGGTCAGTCCGGTCACGGCGACTCTTCATCCGCGTAGGAGAACGAGATGTGTGCAGTAGTCAGTACGGCATTGGATAAATAACGTACCCGAAACCTGTCCATCCTCCCAAAATAAAAAACGGGGTAAAATTTGAAGAATGTTCGTGGTGCGTCCATCCTTCCTGCCAAAATTTGAGGATTGTGCGCGCATGACAGACAGCATATTGAGAGTGGTCAGCGGTGTGTTTGACCCGACGGAGCACGTTGGTGGCCTCGTAACTCGGCGCGTGGCGTGTGCATGTGCATGTGCATACCGTGCCACACGGAGAGCTGCTGCAGTGCAGCTGCCCGGTGCCCGCCCACCCGCCTGTGAGCTCATTCCATCACCCGTACCCATTTTTAACATAACATGTGTAAGACAAAATGTGAACACATGCAGGAACCTGCAATGCAAGCTGTTGAACAGAAAATGGATTACTTAGGACTGGAGGCAACGGATTGGATTGGATTGGATTGGCTCGCCCACTCAAATCATCATCAGAATGCGCTTGATGGATCCCCGCCCAGTATTTCTAGTATTATTCACACTGCAGCTTCAATAATAACGGACAAGCTTCGTGTTACCAGGAAGCAAATGCCAAGGCGCATCAGCAAGCATTTGGTAGTCACGACGCTACGCTAAACATCTTGTAGTGGCTGGGTGGACGTCAGGCTCGGTAGGCTAGTGCAGCAACAACCAACAGGGCAAGCTGCATGCGGCGGCCGGCAGGGGCAGGGGCAGGGGCAGGGGCAGGGCGCGTTCTAATGAGGTCCTGCCTCTGCTTGTGACTCGCACAGGGGCAGAGATGCGGCCCTTTCACAGAAACGGCCACGCCGCACCAGTTGGCCGCACAACATGCGACGAGCTAGCCTAGGACTAGCGGCAGTCAAGCTTCAAGCATCAGCGAAGCGAGCACCGAGCGGCACTAGTAGTCGTCTGAAAAGGCTCGGGCGCTCGCTGGTTCTTCCTCGCTCCTCTACTCAGTGGCTCTGCCCTCCACGGCACGTCCTTTTGTGTCCATTGTTGTGATTTGTGAACGCAGAGACAACGTCTGATACGTATCATAGGCTTATAGCATTTACTAACATGGCATTGATCACTTATTTTGCGGCACTGTTCATGGCCAGGAGCACAAGACCGATGATGCATGCCATAGATTGATCACTGGTACATGATTTCTTTTGCATGGCATCAGTATATTTTGAATGGAGGCGGGCACACTTTTTGCCCACCGCCATTATTCCGTGGCAGACCAGCCCCCGAGCGACTGCCTCGGTTAAAGTTTAACGGAGACGGTCGCCTTAACGTGACAGGCCAGGAGCACAAGACCGATGATGCATGCCATGGATTGATCACTAGTACATGATTTCTTTTGCGTGGCGTCGGCATATTTTGAACGGAGGTGGGCACACTTTTTGCCCGCCACCGTTATTCCGTGGCAGGCCAGCCCCCCGAGCAACCGCCTCGGTTAAAGTTTAACGGAGGCGGACGCCTTAACATGACCACCTCGGTTAATCAACCATTAACCGAGGTGGTCGGCCTAAACCAACCGTCTCCGTTAATAAATTAACAGAGGCGGTCAATGTTGCCCAACCGCCTCGGTTAATGGATATTAACCGAGGCGGTCAACTTACAGTAACCGTCTCTGTTAACCCATTAACCGAGGCGGCCGTTGTAAAACAACCGCCTCCGTTAATGTGTGATTAACGGAGGCGGTTTGCCTTACATTGCCCGCCTCTGTTATTGCTACCAGCTATAAATGCACCCAACCGCCGCCCCCTTTCTTCTTCCTTGCAGGGGTTTTGAGCTGCAAAACCCTAAAAATTGTGCAAAATTGAGGGGGATAAGTTTTGCTCTTGCTTTGTTGAAGGAGGACACCGCAAAAGGTAGATACACGCTCTTCAAACCTCATTTATCGCTCTTCTTCATCATTTGGGGCTCTAGATCTAGATCTAGATCCACCTTTTCATGGAGGAGAGAGAAAATTGCTATTTCTTTAGCTCTAGATCTATTGTCCTCTCAAGAGCAGATCAACCAAATAACAATCCCTACTCCACGGTGCTTACAGTGGGGTGTGAGGCAGAATCACACAGGCCATGATAACAGGTCATGGAACAGTTTTCGCTAACCAATAGATCTACTCAAGATCAAACACGCCTTAATCGCACGCTATGCACGATCAAGATTAATGTAAAACAGCCGATAAAAAATAACTCATCATTTAAAGAATAGATTAGATCAGTTTTAGATTAACAAACGATGGGTTAAAAAGGATATAAGGCCGATCTAGATCAATCTCAATCGGGCAAAGTGATATTGCTGTAATTAAATAAATAATGGAAGCAATAAGCAATATCGGTAACTTAATGAATCTATCCAAAGGAACACCACCCTTAGATAGAGCCAATAACTTGACCTTGATCTAATTCATGCAGTGGGGGTCGACCAGATCGATGCAGCCATGCTTGAACTAGGCAAGAATCGATAACTAACTTATACCAGAGTCGTAGTGGAGGTCGACCGGATCGATGCAGCCGTACGAACAGAGGTATAAGCCATGATGGTACTTACAACAAGCAGTGGAGGTCGACCGGATCGATGCAGCCAGACTTGCTGAAGAACTTGTCGAGATATACTCTACTCCTACTCCTAAGGGGTGGCCGGAGCCAAAAAAGTAAATGACTTGTATATTGGATTGATCGTGGTTTTGATACAATAGCCGGAGGTTTATATTTATACCCTGGGCTGATAAGAGTTCTAAATGAACATGACTAGATAACAAAAAGAAATATCAAGATACATGGACTCTAATTTCCCTTACGCAGAATCCTTGCCGATAAAGCTTCCTTGTTTCTTTTATCCTGATATGCATCATGTCTCTATCAAATTTATTAAATGATATTTCCTGGTCGGCTCATAAATATCCCTTAATTAGGAAACTTTCTTGCTTTTGACATCATCGGTCGATCTCTTCCTTTCCAGGATAAGCTTACCAAATTTTGGTGTAAACACAGGCCCCCCTAGTTCAAAGTATGAGTTTTCATGCCTTGAACTATTTTGATCCGATGGTCTTCTTTTCTCCAGCCGATGACATTTGATCGCAATCACTGAAAGCTACATCGGCTCTATCTTCTTTTTGATCTTGATAACTTCAAAATTGATCTTTCTCTGCATCTCTGCTCATCTGCTTTAGCCGATTAGGAGCTGGCCCCCCGAGTTCGATCATAGCAACACAAGTTAACCGACAGTACGAAAATATGCTACATAAAAGTTCAGGTATTCTAGCTGATAGTCTTCTTCCAAGGAGCCAAGGAATTTACTGGCAGCGATATTACCTTATTCCAAGCCTCACCTACATATGTGAACTTTGAAGTGTCTACCATACCATCTTGGGTGGTTGAGGAATGGAATGGATTAGAATCCAGTCATCCTCACTTCCCTTGCTCAGAAAACTTGGGTTTTTGAAAGATTTTCAAATTAAAACATAGCTTTGCTCCTCAAATGATTCTCTCAGATCGCTCAATGTGTATAGTTCCTTGTCAAAGCATTGTTTTGTCTCTTCTTATCCTACTTCTAAAAAAACTTATGTGGAGTTTTAGGTAGGGATAAAATATGTAGCGTACTTACCTTGCATATATTGTAAGGTCAAATCCCGGATCCAAGGAAAGAAATGTTATACTCTTAGATTAAGATGTGCATGTACGTGGAATATTTGGTGGCTAACCTAATTCTACTATGCTCCTTGAAAAACATTTCTCTCTTATGGAATATTTTTGCGAGAACATGGGCTATCTTTTCTTTTTCCCCTTTTTTATTTATTTATTTTGGACTTCTTTTGTATCCATCTTTTATGTATTTTCGCATAACCCATGTCTCTTTTTATAATAAATTTTTTAGACAAATATTATCAAGAACTTAGAGCATTTATTCTAATAAAACCTAACATATTTTTTGTCTTCTCCCAGTGTAGGAGTAGAATATTTTGAGGTGGATGAAGAACATGTTTTGCGTACTTCCGATATAGAAGCAGCACATATATGTGGCGTGTACGTGATCTTGATCTTGGGAACATAATAAATCTCTCAACAAGGGCCAACAAAACTTGACAAAACTCAACACAGAGCAAGCAGCTTATGTGGAAGGTTTTTAATGAGACTAATATATGGCTCTGGTAGGAAATTCAACATCATTGAGGAGACAAGCTATTGATTTTAATTTTTTGTAAGAAAATTTCCTAAGTACTTTGCAAAAAGAAGCAATGTTTCTTTCATCATACCATATCTCTTTCATCAACTACTTAGATAGCATGTTTTCCCTATGATAGATTGTTCACAAGTGACAAGAAAAGCATGACATAAAGAATATGCGTATCTCCGCTTTGAACCGATGAATGCCTTTGCTCGGACTTTCTCCTAATATGCATATATCAGCTAGACTTCATCGGCCTTATGATCTCTGCGTTCCCAATCAAACATATGATATGGCATGACCACACGTACTTCCAAGATCTGATTCATCCTTTTTGTGCCCACGTACATCATGTATATATATGCATGGAAATCTGACTTGCATGCACAACATAGAGGGCTCTATCGGCTTGATGTCTTGATCTTTCAATTCTGAGCCGATTGCGAGCAATCTTTTATTTTGCTGCTTCTAACTTTTAATAAGGCGGTTGTCAGTTTCAGAAGTAGCACAATCAGATCAACTTGAGAACATAGAAAGAGCACTATGAAAAATTTGCTTGCCAAAGCCACAAACTACAACAAAGGTTAGGGCTGGCCAAGAGGCTTCCTACGTTGGCCGCTGAGCGTGCTATAGGTACATCATGGTAGTGCAGACACCCTTGTTGTTGTCATGACTGTCTTTATTTTTGTTTTTGCTCTATAGGCGATATGTATCGTATCGGCTTTTTCACATCTTCAGGCTTATTTTTGAACTAGAGGCGATACCCTTCTGGTACCGGCTATTAGAGCCCATGACTAAACGAATCGGCTATCAAGTGCTGATCAAATATTAGGGTAACATCGCTTTAAATATTTTTTGCCGCAGAACTTTTCATACCAAAGGTTAAATGACCGATTGATCCAGAGCAAGCATCTCATTAAGTGCAACCAAACTTTGTTTAAGAAATCCATCAATTCTAATCCGCACTTAGGATTCCATTTAGCATCCATATGTCAGCCTAAACCCATACTCAGAACTAATGCTTATTTTTCTTTATTCCAATGGCCGACGTGAAGCCATGACTATTCACTAAAATAAACTCTCAGAGCTGATCGCTTGCATTGGCTGTTGGCTTTCATTGCTGATCTTGATGAAGCCTTCTTCCCATAACTTGCCAGAAAAGCATTCGAAGTCTCATAGTTCCCAAAAGACTAGATCGGCTCTTGCGATGCTCATAGATTCACCAGCGTGAACCAACTCGACATCATCTCCATGCCATTGAATCAAACACTGATGCATGGTCGATGGTACACAACAGTTTGTATGAATCCAATCACGACCAAGGAGCAAACTGTACGACCCTTTTCCATTGATGACGAAGAATGTGGTGAGTAGAGTCTTACTTCTGATTGTCAACTTGACATTTATTGCCCCTGGGTCTTGGACGTGTTACCTCCAAAATCCTTAAGCATTATGTCAGTCTCCATTAGATCTCCTGGTCCCTTGCCAAGTTTACGAAAAGTGGTGTAAGGCATAAGATTGACAGAAGCACCTCCATCCACCAACATCTTGTTCATTGGCTTCCCATCAACAAAACCTTTCATATATAAAGCCTTTAAGTGTCGATGCTTGACTGGTTTATCAAATATTGCTTGTTGCACAACTATCAACTTGGCAACTATCTGCTCATACTCTAATTCATCGAAATCCAAATAAACTTCTTGATCTGCCGGAGCTCTGAACTCTGATGGCAATAGAAAAGCCATTTGAATATTAGCCGATGGTTGCTTTCTATCGGGTATTTGTTTAGTACGCCCTACTTGAGGTTTGCCGGATGCCTGAGCCTATTCTAACTCTTTATTCCTTAGGCGTTGCACCCTTCTCTTTTGGCTTCGTGTCAAACCTCCTACACACCATTGGCCTTCCTGCCAAATATATTTTCTCTCGTTGCCCTCTTCTTCATAATCAGCCCAGTCTTGATCAACCACTCTTTTTCCCAACCGATTATGAACACTTCTATTTTTAAGTGTCGATCCATGTTATTATGACAATATGCATCTTGAGCATGCATAGACCGGTGGTTGGTTTGAGATTGTCTAAACTCCCAATATTGATTGCTATATTCTGGACAGTCATGTCTGGTAGGCAACTTTAAACCTTTATTCCAGCAATGTCTGAAGAAAGGACAATTCCAATGTGATTCGGCTTGTTTCCTTTTGTACCTCTCTTTTTCCAATTGACGCTGGTATTCTTGATCCTTTAACCAACGCTGATAATCCCTTTCCTTCTACCACTGCCACTTATTCAACAGAATCTGAGATGTAACCCATGGCTTTGTCGTCTCTGCTTTTGATGTCTCCCCCTGCTTGTATCGGCTCTTTTGCTCAGCACGACGTCTTCTAATCTCTCTATACACGTCAGCCAATATTTGCATCTTGGGATCGATTGTTCTAGCTTCTTTTGATTTGGTTGATGTTAAGACCTTAGTTTTTCCTTTGAATAGCCCAGCATCAACCATGTTTAGATCTCCTGGGAAAGGATTATCATCAACTTTCATTCTCCAAGGCGTATCAAATTTGAGCCTCCCTTGCTGAATAGCCCTCTATATATGCTGCCAGAAAATTCTGCATTCGTTGGTGGAATGAGAAGTAGCATTATGGAACTTGCAGAATTTCTTATTCTTTAATTGATCAGGGGCCAACATGACATGACCATCGAGCAACTAGATCTACCCTTTCTCAAGTAAGAAATCAAAGAGCTTGTCTGATTTGGTGACATCAAAGTCATAGCTCTTCTCAACTCCTCTTCCCCAAGGATTTAGCACCATCACTGTCTTCTTGCCCCAATTCCATTCAGCCGCAGCAACCTCTTCTTCATCTTCATAGTCGTCATCGACTGAGTATGGATCATAAGCTTCGGCTATTGCGGTACTCTTTTGGAACCGGGTATCTCTGCGCATACTCTAGAATTGGCTATTAAACGCTGCTACTCGTTGAGCCAATTGCCCCAAGTTGTCAAATTCTTGTCCCAACAGCTTTTCTTTCCACATCGGCAACATTCCTTGAACAGCTAAAGTAGCTAGTTGATCATCAGCTAAGTTTAAGGAGAAGCACAATTTCCTGGTTTCTCAGAACCTCTGAAGAAATTTAGTGCCCGATTCATTAGACTTCTGTCTTATAGTTGTTAGATCGGTAATCTTCTTTTTTCCAGTCCTAGTATAAAAATATGTATGAAACTTCTTCTCTAGGTCAGCCCAATTGGCAATGGGATTGACTGGCAATGATGAAAACCAAGTGAAGGCTGGCCCTAATAAGGACAGAGAGAAGAAATGAACTCGATGGGCATCCTCAACTGATGCTTCGCCTAATTGTGTAAGATACCGACTGATATGTTCTATCGTGCTTATACTGTCTTGGCCAGTGAACTTAGCGAATTCTGAGAGCCTATAATTTGTTGGAAGAGCAACCAAATCATACCATTCTAGATATGGGCGTTTGTACGAAAAGGTCACCCCTTTTGGCTTTAGACCGAACTGATTCTTCATCATCTCGGTCATCCTCAGTAGTAATTCATCAGCTTGCGGATTTGGATTTCTTTGCACCTGTTGACTCATCTGTGGATTGAATTCCATGTGTCTTGGTATCCTGGGTTTGACATCATATGAAGGGTGTTATAATCCATGCCATAGTGATACCCTTGTGGAATCTCAATCTGATGGGCCTTTTGCTGGCTTGCTGCTTGAAGTCTCTGATTGTAGACATAAGGATCTATATCCCTATGTATCCTTTGAATTGATGGTGCTATTTTTTGAGCCGACGATGGTATGTGGCCTGATGTGCCAAAATTGATCACCTGGTTCTGACTTTACCCTGTCGGCTGTCGCACATGCTGTACTGACGGTCCAGGATTGTACTGTATCTGATTCATAGTAATTCCTTGAGCCTGTTCAGATGAACCCTGAATTGTCTGGACATCACAATTATCAGCTGGTGCTGCTTGTTGATGGCTGGTACCGACTTGATTAGTCCCTTGGGTCGACGGATTTGGAATGTTGTAATAAGTTGGTCCGCCTTGACCAACTAGAAATCCATGAATCGCCTCTCTCATGGCGTTGTGGAATATGTCCACGAAAGCTTCGTTATGGCTTGATATGGCATCACGAATAGATTTATCTACAACTTCCTTAAAGAAACGCCTGTCTTCATCTTCAGTTGTATCTGTCTGCCCGTGTAATAGAACTCTTGGTAGTGGAAATTTCTGAACAATTGTGTTGTCATGTGTTTTGGTGTAGGACAACAAACATTTGTTCTAAAACTCTTCTGTAGCTTTGCTGATGATACCCTTATCCCCATTAGATAGATCTTCATAATGCAGCATAAGGATGTCGTTGTTGTTGTGAACCACCATGATGATTGTGGGGTCCCATTGGACGTGCCAGAAATATGTGTCGACATAGAATTTTGTCCTGTGCCGAGGACACACGTAGCAAGCCAAAAGGGTCCGCTCGATGGAGCTAGAGATCCGCCTAGCTTCAAGACAAGGGTGGTCGATCCTGCGCGTTCCTCCTAAGACGTGCCAGTCAATTTGACCTTGTAATTGACAAGGAGAGAAAGCTTATCAGTAATTAAGGGCAGAACATGCCGATGTTGCTAGATAGTTCCGAATGTGCGGCTCTGAGAGCTGATATGAAAGGAGATCGACTAAATAGCCGATTCTAGCATATTCATAAGAATAAATTGGTTAAAGCTCATGGGGTTGTGTAAGAAGAATTAGTTATCATTATGAATGTCGTTGTTTAAACAAATACTGGTCACTGGCAAAAAGTATCAACAGTAATTAGTTCATGCTAAGCCAATGACTACAAGTAACCGAACTCCTTTATAAAAGAAACAATTCATCATCATTCAACCATTTAATAGAAATAAATCTAATGAACATATTAGATCCCATCTATCGCTATGACTAGTGGGGGATGAGGCAGAACCATGCAGGCCGTAAAAACAACAATAGACTCGATGACCTTAACTTATTACTAATATCAGTGGGGCATGAGGCAGAATCATATAGGCCATAATACAATAATAAGATTATGGGGCTAACACATATTTCAACCTATCGCTACTTCAACGATCTCGTGATGCAAACTGTTTGTGAAAGCGCTCGATATCGGCTAAAACTGCCAATTCAGGCATAGCGCACAGTTAAGGTCATGCCCTCTCAAGAGCAGATCAACCAAATAACAATCCCTAGTCCACGGTGCTTACAGTGGGGTGTGAGGCAGAATCACACAGGCCATGATAACAGGTCATGGAACAGTTTTCGCTAACCAATAGATCTACTCAAGATCAAACACGCCTTAATCGCACGCTATGCACGATCAAGATTAATGTAAAACAGCCGATAAAAAATAACTCATCATTTAAAGAATAGATTAGATCAGTTTTAGATTAACAAACGATGGGTTAAAAAGGATATAAGGCCGATCTAGATCAATCTCAATCGGGCAAAGTGATATTGCTGTAATTAAATAAATAATGGAAGCAATAAGCAATATCGGTAACTTAATGAATCTATCCAAAGGAACACCACCCTTAGATAGAGCCAATAACTTGACCTTGATCTAATTCATGCAGTGGGGGTCGACCAGATCGATGCAGCCATGCTTGAACTAGGCAAGAATCGATAACTAACTTATACCAGAGTCGCAGTGGAGGTCGACCGGATCGATGCAGCCATACGAACAGAGGTATAATCCATGACGGTACTTACAACAAGTAGTGGAGGTCGACCGGATCGATGCAGCCATACTTGCTGAAGAACTCGTCGAGATCTACTCTACTCCTACTCCTAAGGGGTGGCCAGAGCCAAAAAAGTAAATGACTTGTATATTGGATTGATTGTGTTTTTAATACAATAGTCGGGGGTTTATATTTGTACCCTGGGCTGATAAGAGTCCTAAATGAACACGACTAGATAACAAAAAGAAATATCAAGATACATGGACTCTAATTTCCCTTACATAGAATCCTTGCTGATAAAGCTTCCTTGTTTCTTTTATCCTGATATGCATCATATCTCTATCAAATTAATTAAATAATATTTCCTAGCCGGCTCATAAATATCCCTTAATTAGGAAACTTTCTTGCTTTTGACATCATCGGTCGATCTCTTCCTTTCCAGGATAAGCTTACCAAATTTTGGTGTAAACACCAAGGAAGTAACTAAGCCCTCCAATCATGGACATCTCAAACTCACTTGACATCGTCTTTCTAAACTCCTCACAAAAATATTGATTGGCTGATCCACATATGATATCATCAACATAGATTTGCAACACAAACAAGTCATTGCCAAGCTTCTTGGTAAAGACAGTGGTTTCAACCTTTCCCATCTTGAACCCTTTAGAGAGTAGGAAATCCCTCAATCTCTCATACCATGCTCTAGCTGCTTGTTTCAATCCATACAAAACCTTTTTCAACTTATAGATATGGTTGGGCTTCTTCTCATCTTCAAAACAGAGAGGTTGCTCAACATACACAAGCTCATTGATGTACCCATTGAGAAATGTACTCTTCATATCCATTTGGTACAACTTGATGTCATGGGCATAAGCATAGGCTAACAAGATCCTAATTGCTTTCAATCTTGCAACTGGGGCATATATTTCTCCAAAGTCAAGACCTTCAACTTGAGTGTAACCTTGAGCCACTAATGTTATTTTGTTCCTTACAACTATCCCATCTTGATCTTGCTTGTTCCGAAAGACCCACTTTGTTCCAATCACATTATGATCCTTAAGCATCTCAACTAACTCCCATACTTGATTTCTTATGAAGTTGTTTAGTTCTTCATGCATAACATTGACCCAATCAACATTCAACAAAGCTTCATCTATCTTCTTTGGTTCAATGGATGACACAAATGAGAAATATTCACAAAATGATGCTAATCTTGATCTTGTTTGAACACCTTTTGAAATATCACCAATGATAGAGTCCAATAGATGGTCTCTTGCAACATTGGTTGGTTGGAGCACTTGCACTTGATTGCTTGCATTTGATTGATCATTTGGTTGAGATGATGATCTAGCCACTTGTTGATCTTGCACTTTGTCATCACTTGCACTTGCTTGATCAAGATCATGAGAACCACTAGCTTGCATATTTGAATTAAAGAGCACTTGATTCTTGTCATCTTCAACATCAATCACCTCTCTAGGCCTTATATCACCAATGCCCATGTTCTTCATTGCAATGAGCAATTAAGTGCCTCTCACATCATCTAGATTCTCATCTTTCTCTTGAGATCCTTTGGTTTCATCAAATTCCACATCGTGAACCTCCTCAAGAGTACCACTAGCCAAGTTCCAAACTCTATAAGCCTTGCTAGTAGTTGAGTACCCAAGCAAGAAACCTTCATCACATTTCTTCTTAAACTTGCTCAATCTTATGCCTTTTTCAATATGAAGCATTTGCAACCAAAAACCTGGAAATATGTAATATTCCATTCAAGGGCTCATATTGTGTCTTCTTCATCATGGGGTGACAATAGAGTCAGTTGCTATAGTAGCAAGACATGTTGATTGCTTTGGCCCAAAAGGAATACTCACTCAACATTGATCTTGCCATGTCAATCAAGGTTCTATTCTTTCTCTCAACTAGGCTATTTGATTGAGGAGTGTACTTGGCCGAGAATTGATGTCTAATCCCAAACTCATCACACAAATCATCAACTCTTGTATTCTTGAATTCACTTCCATTGTCACTTCTTACTTTCTTGATGGTTGTTTCAAACTCATTGTGAATTCTCTTAATGAATGTCTTGAAGGTTGCAAACACATCACTCTTGTCAACAAGAAAGAACATCCATGTATATCTAGTGAAATCATCCACTATCACAAATCTATATTTGTTTCCACCAATGCTAGTGTATGTGGTTGGTCTAAATAAGTCCATGTGCAATAACTCAAAAGCCTTAGATGTGCTCATCATGCTCTTCTTAGGATGTGTGCTGCCAACTTGCTTTCCGGCTTGACATGCACTACAAAGCTTATCATTCTCAAATGTGACATCTTTTAAGCCTCTAACTAGATCATGCTTAATCAACTTGTTCAATTGTTTTATTCCAACATGACCAAGCCTTCCATGCCATAACCAACCCATGCTAGACTCAGTGAGCAAACATGTTGACAATTGAGCTTCACTAGCATTGAAATCAACCAAATATAGATTCTCATATCTAAAACCTTTGAATATCAAGTTAGAGCCATCTACATTTATGATCTCTACATCATCAACTCCAAATATGCACTTGAACCCAAGATCACAAAGTTGAGCTACCAACAATAGGTTGAAGTTCAAGCTCTCTACTAGTAGCATATTGGAAATGCTCAAGTCATTGGATATTGCAATCTTACCAAGCCCTTTGACTTTGACTTTGCCATTATCACCAAATGTTATACTATCAATCCCATTGTCATCATTTGAGTTGATTGAATTAAACATTATTGAATCACCGGTCATGTGTTGTGTGCACCCACTATCAAGCACCCAATGCTTTCCTCCGGCTTTATAATTAACCTACAAAAGAAGATCAATTCTTTTTAGGTACCCAAACTTTCTTGGGTCTTTGAAGGATAGTTACCAAGGTCTTTGGTACCCAAATGGCCTTCTTCTTTGGGCCCACAATTGGTGTACCAATGAACTTAGCCTTCACACCATTGGCACCCTTAACAAGCATGTAACAAGAATCAAATCTAATTGAGGATACATTAGGTTGCTTGTTCTTGTTAGTCTTGCAATATTGCTCTATATGCCCAACTTGCTTGTATCTATTGCAAAACGGACCATTACCCTTCATAAAGCTAGCTTTGGGAGTGACAAAGGCTGCCTTGCCTTTCTTAGGGGTATAGCCCAATCCCTCTTTGTTGAGAGAAAAACTTTGGCTACCCAAGCACTTTAGCAAGTGGGCATCTCCACTATAGGCATTGCCTAAGGCACGAGTGAGCTCATTCACCTCCTTCTTGAGGGTCTCATTTTCCACCATTAGTGAGGCATCACAGGTGAAACCATCACTCAAAGGTGAAGTGGAAGTAGTAGTGCTACAAGAATGGTTAGTGGGAGCAACAACAATAGGCTTTAAAAAAGATTCATCAATAATATCACATGTTAGTCCCACATCACATGACACAATCACTTGCTCCTTCTTGGCTTCTTCCTCCTTGACTTGCTTGAGGAGAGAGGAGTGAGCCTTTTCAAGCTTAGAGTGAGCTTTGCTAAGCATCTCATGGTCTTCACTTAGACTCTCATGAGAGGCATTTAACTCATCAAAGGATTGCTCAAGAGATTTGATCTTCTTGCGCAATTCTTTGCACTCATTTCTCTTCATCTCAAAGCAAGTGTGCACTTTCTCACACATGTCCATGAGCTCCTCCTTGGTGTACTCCTCCTCATCATCACTCCTACAATCATCACTTTCACAATCATCATCACTCACATCATATTTTACCTTGGTAGGCTTTGTATGAGGCATGTCGATGGAGTGTCAAAGATGGAAGGCTTGTTCTTAATGGCTTAAAGCATCTAGGCCCCTAGTTGGGTTTTAGTGATTAATGATGACACAAGATTATTGTGACTAACATGTCTTTTGTAGAGGAAATTTGAGTTAGGTCATGGTAATGATGATTGTTTGGGCGATTATGTTTTTCAAGCCCCCTATCGATGCAAATCGTTTCAGTTTTCAAAGGATGGACGACAAGGTTAAGGACAAACTAGTTCTAAGTGTCGTTTGGCATTGGAGAGACACTTGGAGTAGTTTAGGACTTTATTTTTTCCTTTGGCCATACTATTAATGGGAGTATGAGCGAGTAGCTTGACCTATGTAAGTCTAATGGTTTAGGTGAGGTGCACACTTGTCAAACTTAGCACTATGTAGCTCAGGGTTTGCCCTAAGATCAATTGGAGACAAACTCATTCATGAAGATGTTGAATTGGAAGTGAATGGAGTGCTCATTTACTGACCGAACGCTGGTTTGGTAGTGACCGAACGCAGCAGTGCAAGTCCGATCAGTTCATTTGCTTAGCAGTAGAAGGCAGACTATGACCTGATGCTGAACAGTCATGTTCACCGGACGCACCGACGATCACAACTATAGCAGCGAGGACTTACTATTGACTGGACCAGAAGCTGGCAGGTAAGTGACCAGATGCAGGGCTTTCCGAGTCCAGTCAACAACAGAGAAGGTTCAGAGAGGATAATTCTTGATCGGACACGTCAGGTGGACGCTGACCGGATGCTGACCAACGTTAGGTCACTCTAACGATCAAATCTGATAGCTGACGTGTTCATGGCTATTGGCCACTGACCGGCGCGTCCAGTCACCTTGACCTGCGAGTCCGGTTACTACATAAATGCGCTGAGTTGGACAGTAACAGTTATGTTTTTAAGTGGGGAGTATAAATACTTCTCCCACTTGTCCAACTTAGCGCTCTTGCCCATTTGTTCAGCTGAGAAACACCTTTGGAGTGTAAGGGAGAGCAAGAGCCTAGTGGGGTGATTGAGATTTGATAATCCAAGATTAAGGACCTCAATAGTGCATAGGGAGTAGCAAGTGTGCATCCACCCTTCTCATTAGGCTTGTCTTGGTCAAGTGAGAGTTTGTGCTTGTTACTCTTGGTGATCGCCATCACCTAGACATCTCGATGGTGATTGGAAGCTTGGTGATCATCCGATAGAGCTTGTGGACAATTCACCACGACAGAGTGACAAAGAATCAGCCCATAGAGAGCACTTGATCCTTACACAAATCAAGGGGGAGTTACACCCTTGCGTGGGTGCTTCGACGAGGACTAGCGGGGAGTGGTGACTCTCTGATACCTCAAAAAAAACATCACCGCATTCTCTCCTTCTCTTTACTTTGACCATTTACATTTGAGCAATTCAATTCTTGTCTTTACATTCATAGAATTGTCATGCTAGAGTAGGATTGGAACCTAAGGTGCAAAACTATTGTGTAGTAGAATAATAGAAACACTTCTAGGTATAGGGGGTGAAATGGGCTAAGTGTAGGGCTTAATTATTGCAAGAAATTTACAATTAGCCCAATTCACCCCCTCTTGGACATCTTTATCCTTTCAATTGTGATGCTTGCTAGCACTTTCTTGATAGATTTCTTGCCATCATCACTAGAGCCATCATTATCCGAAGATCCATCACTATCCCAAGTGACCACATAGCCTCCATCCTTCTTCTTCTTTTGGAAGGTCATCTTCTTATCCTTCTTCTTCTTCTTTTCTTTCTTGTCCTTCTTGTGCTTCTTCTTCTCATCCTCATCATTGCCACTATTGTAGGGACAATCCGCTATAATGTGATCAGGGTTCTTGCAATTGTAGCATCTCCTCACATATTCTTTGCTCTTGTTGTTGTCTCTTGTCTTTCTTGCACCATAGCCCTTCTTCTTCATGAATCTTCCAAACTTGCGCACAAAGAGAGTTATGGCTTCATCATCAATGTCACTAGCATCTTCATCATCACTTGATTCTTCTTTCTTGGACTTGCTCTTCTTCTTGGATGATGAACTAGCCTTGAATGCCACACTATTCTTCTTATTATCTTCATCTTCCTTCTTGTCATCCTTGTCAACCCCCTTCCTTTCCACACGGTATGTCTCTTGTGTCATGACATCACCTAGTACTTGGTTAGGGGTGAGTTGCTTCTATCCTCCTCTAATGATGATCAAGCTAAATGTCTCAAATCTAGGAGGTAAGCATATCAAGAACCAATGAGAGACATCATCATCATTGATCTTTTCTCCCAAAGCCTTCAAATCATTGACAATTACTTGCATTCTATGGAACATCTCTGAAATGCTCTCATCATCCTTCATCATGAAGCTTGTTAACTTGTCCTTGAGGATGTATAGCTTGGCACTCTTCACCGTCGATGGGCCCTCATATGTTTTTTCTAATCTCTTCCACACCTCACTAGCTCTCTCACAATCCTTGATTTACTTAAACACCATGGAATCAATGGCATTGTAGATGGTGTTTAGAGCCATTGTATTGCATTGCTTGTTGGCCTTGTCATTGTTGGTGAGATTGTTTGGATCAAAAATCACAAAGTCACTCTCGATCACATCCCACACTTGGTCATTAATTGAACCAAGGTACATCTTCATCTTTCTCTTCCAACAGTCATAGCATGTACCATCAAAGAACGGTGGTTTGCCCCCCACATGGTTGAACACAATTTGAGCCATCTTTTGACACCGAGGTTGTTAAACCTTCAATCAAACGGTGACCACAGCTCCGATACCACTTGAAAGGTCCTAATATGGCTAGATGGGGGTGAATAGCCTATTTAAATTTCTACAAAGCACTAGAGCAAAGTGATTAGTACAACAAATGGCTTAATGCAATATGCTCTAGATCTACAAGGGTTGCAAGCCACCTACCCAATAATTCTAATTACTTTGATCACTAGGCACACAACAAGCTATGTCACTACTCACTAAGCTAGTGTGCTCTTAAAGACCAACTAAAGAGCCACACTAACTAAACTAACAAGCTCTCAAAGACTAGGTATACTAAAGAGCTTGTCAACTAGTTTGCAAGAATGTAAAGAGTGAGTAGGGTGATTTATACCGTTGTGTTAGGAATGAAACAATCACAATATCTAGATGACCAATCACTAGAAGAAATCCAAAGAATCAATCACAATGGAGACACGATTTTTCTCCTGGTGATTGGATTATCTTCATCTTGTGATTGGTTCATTCCTTGATGTGGTGGTATAATCACCATACTCACTCTTTTACATTCCTTGCAAACTAGTTGTCAAGTTCTTTAGTGTAATTAGTTTTGAGAGCTTGTCTTGCTTGCTAGTTTAGTATCACCTAGTGGAGTTCTTTAGTGTAGACTTGTTGAGAGCTCTTAGTGAGTAGTGACATAGCCATTGTTCGTGCCTAGTGATCATAGCAACTAGAATTGTTGAATATGTGGCTTGCAACCCTTGTATAGCTAGAGCAAGTTTGCATTTCACTATTTGTCATACTAATCAAATTGCTCTAGTGATCTTGTAGATTTTTAAATAGGCTATTCACCCCCTCTAGACATATTAGGACCTTTCACTTAGGGGTGTCAAGGTGCCGACTGGTTTCTCTTCCAACATCAAGAGACTGGTCTTGATGAAAGACCTCACAATGACCAACTACAACTGACATGACTGCCACGTCATGCTAATGCTGTTCCTTCCAATTGTCATAAGGGCCATCGGTCTAGAGTACGTGAAGATGGTGATCACATGGATGTGCTACTTCTTTAATTGCATCACCTAGAAGGTCATCGATGAAGCTGAGCTACCCGCCCTAAAACAGTTCATCATGGAGACTCTTTGCCAGCTCAAGATGTGCTTCCCACTATCTTACTTCGATATTATGCCACACCTGATGATGCACATGGTTGATCAGATACAACAATTGGGCCCCATGTACCTACACCAGATGTGGACGTACGAGCGGTTCATGTCGACCCTCAACATATATGTCCTTAATCGTGCCCACCCAAAGGGCTCTATGATCGAGGCATACACAACCGAGGAGGCCATGAACTGCTGCACTAAATTCATCTGAGATGGGAGGGCAATTGGGCTACCCATCCATTAGCACGAAGGCCAAACCTCAGGGATGGGGTGCATGGGCAGAAAGTACGCACCGATGTAGAAAATGAAATGGTGCGACAAGCTCACTATAGCATCCTTCATCAATTAGTGGCCATGGAAACCTATGTTGAGATGCACTTGGATGAGATCCACACCGCTCATGATGGGCAACGCACGGAGGACTGGGTGCAAAAACAGCACAAGAGCAGTTTTGCGGTGTGGCTCCAAGAGCAGGACATACCCCATGGAGATGTTGATGAAGCGGAGACCATTAAGAGGCTTGCGTTAGGCCCGTCCACCCAAATCACCATGTGGCAAGGTTATGACATCAATGGATACATGTTCCACACAAAAGAGAAGGACAAGAAGAGCGCGACACAGAATTACGGTGCTTGATTTGAGGGCATCGACGAGTCCACATGGAAGAGGAGGCAATACTATGGGTAGGTTGAAGAGATATGGGAACTTGACTACGACGGTGAACTATAGATACCCGTCTTCCGATGCTAGTGGGTCAAACCAAAGGGGGTTGTCACGGACGACTATGGGCTAACCACCATGGAGTTCCAAAGTGTTGGCTACAAAGATGATCAGTGGGTACAAACAGCTGAGGTCACGCAAGTAGCCTACTATGTGATGCTAGAGGATAACAGGAGGCATGTGGTTGTGTCAGGAAAGCAGAGGATCATGGGAGACGATGGGGTCTAGAGTCCTGAAGAATACAACAACTACGCAAAGCTTAGGCTTTTTACCGATCATCCAAGGAAGATCAAGGCCATTGAGGACTGCTTCAACAAGTCCAAGATCATGCCCTAGGCCCGCCCCGATGGTGAGAAGAAGATTGTGGGAGCACCTGCAGCAAAATGATATATGTATGCCACACATTTATGTAGTAATGTTGGGATTGGACTCATTTGAAGACAACTTTTTGTAACTTATTATTATAATGGAACCATATATATGCCACACATTTTATGTATGCATCGTTGTGTTAAGTCCTACTATACTACTTCCTACTCCTACTATACACTACTACCATACTCTACTACCTCTACCGCTGCTCTATTACTCCTATAGTACTACCACTGCTCTACTACCCCTTATCCATATTCCTAGCACTACCAAAATAATTATCAATTTTAAAAAGCATTACAAATGTAATATCAACTTTACAAATTAGTAAAAACAATTAAATTGAGGCATTTCAAATTAAAAAACTGAATAATCTTAACGGAACCGGGCAAGTTACAGCATCCGCCTCGGTTAATGTTAACCATGGCGGGCATCCTAATCCAACTGCCTTGGTTATTATTAACTGAGGCGGGCACTATAACTTGCCCACCTCGATTATTCCTTACCTATGTATACACCAAAGCGCCCCCAAATGTTCCTAAGTCCTTCGGCGCGTTTGATTTCACCCCGAAGGGCTGCCAAAATTTTGAATCGTGCCACTGTCGCCGCCATCGCCGGTGTGCTCTCCTCTCGACCCTGCACTTGCCTTGACCCCACACCAGCCCTAGCATCGTCTTCCCCAGCTATGTCCGCTGTCTTCCCCGAGCCGCTGTGAAACCCTAGCTGTGGGCGTGGAGCTCCGCCGCCATACGCCGGAACCCTAGCGGCGTTCCGCCGTCTTCCCCACCTCCATCTCTATCCCTGTGCCATCCTCCGCATTCACCTCTATCCTCCAGTCCCTGTGCGGTGCTCCCTGCATCAAGCCCTCCATGATGGCGTGTCTCCGTCCCCAGCGTCGGTCACCATGTTGCCCCCCTATGGCGAACTTCAGTGCGTCATCCACCGGTGGTCCTCCACGATGCCGAGCTCATGCCCCTAGTTCCCTGACCCTGTTGTCGACCCCAGGCTCATCTCTAGTGGCTTGTACGCTGTCTACTCCTCTACTCACTGAATGTCATCACTGATGCTCTTTGATTTAGGTTTTGGCTACCCATTTCTTGTTGTGCAAATTTGAGCAATCAAACCTTAGCTGCCTATGATGCGTGTGATGATCCCTAGCATATATGCTACTGCCTATGATGCCTCTATTTTGTATTATCTAAGCATATGTCATTTTTTGAGATTATCACTACCTATGATGCCTCTATTTTGTACTATCTGACCATATGTCATTTTTTGTGATTGTCACTTCCTATGATGCCTCTATTTTGTTTCAACTGAGCATATGTCATTTTTGCTACTACTCCTGTACTCACTAAATGTCATCACTGATAGAATTTTCATTCTGAGATTGTTATTTTTTACTGCCTATGATGCCTCTATTTTGTTGCAATTGAGCATATGTGATTTTCTGAGCATATGCCATTTACTTTGATTTTTACTGCCTATGATGCCTCTATTTTGTTGCAATTGAGCATATGTGAGTTTTAGTGCCTCTACACAAGTGAAATTGAGCATATGCAATGATGAATTTTTTGAACTGAGCTTACTTCTCAACTTAGCTTACTGTCCTATACTACTCTCTACTACTACTACTGTCCTACTACTAATGGTGCGGCTGGCTGCTGCTCTCTACTATTGCTTGCTCTCTACTAATCTACTACTCTATACTACTACAACTTACTACTCTACTACTACTCTATGCTCCTACTACTTGCTCTCTACTACTCTACTACTCCTACTACTTACTACTATACTATACTCTATGCTTCTAAACTGTACCTATACTCTACTCTACTAATGGGGCTGCCTGCCTCGATCGGTTAACCATTTTTGGTCGCCTCCATTAAGTTTTCTGTAGTACCCTCTTACTCTATGCATGATGTGGATCTAGTGCGATCACGCTTCTCTATGGCATATGCAATGATGAACTTTTTTAATTTCAAAATATGTGTCGAGGCGGTGGCATATGCAATGATGTGAACCTTTTTATGCTGAGGCAGTGACTACGAATATTGAGTGTGCCCCCGTACTTGTAAGCTGCTAAACTAGGATGGCTTGTATACCATATACAAGCAACCAGTTTAGAAGCGATGTGATATTGATGACAACGAGGCAAATCTTAGCCAACTATGTAAATGATTTTTTTTGTATTTAATATTATTGTCCTTTCCTTTCTACAATTTTGTACTTTTCTTCTATAATTTTGTACTATCCTTCTATTTATGTATCCCAATTCTAAATGTTAATGAAAAAAGAATTTTGTATTAAGTTATGAGATGAATATAATCATTCCATTGTTTATACAAGTGAATTGTCCATATAACCCTATTCTTCATAGATTATAATGGCGAACGAATCAGAGGCTCTGTGCGAGTGGCGTGAGGCTACCCCTAATGATGATAGTGACAAAGGGTCAACGTCTAGCTCAGATGGTGGGAGCACCGAGTATGAGAGCGAAGAGCTAACACCGAGACCATAGAAGAAAGCTTGTGGAGAGGAAGCAAACGATCTGGACTTCGACCTGTCAGTCAAAACACAACATTCTCGCAAGTAGCCACTGCAGATTCCTCCAGATGAGGATATCGAAACACCAAGGCTCGAGGTACTTGCATCAATGCACGTGTTAATTAACATAGCGTTTGATGTGCTCCTGCAAGTATATATCTAATGCGAGTTTTTGCCCTCAACTACTGCTGGTGCCTCAGAATTTGTAGTTCACACAGGAGGAGGAAGAAGAAGGGCCCCCCAGAAGCACACACTCCCTCCACAGCGACCTCTTCAACCACAATGGCCAATGACAAGCCAAACTAGAGAAGGGGCCAATATGGAAGGCATAAAAAGCACGATGATGTGCACGTGATAGCCTAGGTGGGCCCGTAGGGAGAGCCTTCGCAACCAACAGGGATCCTTGGCAAATTCAACAACCAATGCTCTATTTTAGTCAGGGAGAAGGTGCCTATCACATATGAAAATTGGAAGGATGTCCCAGAATACCTCAAGGAACACGTGTGGAAACAAATGCTAAGGCGGTTCACGTATCTAGAGGGCTATGTTAAAGTGAAGTGCAGGGGGGCATGTCATGGTCCTGGCAGGAAAAGCGCTTCGAAACTTCAAGTACAAGCTCAACAAGGAGTATGTGTAGAAAGGGGAGACACCCTTCACCCGTTACAATTACGTCTTGCCTCAAGTTTGGGAATAGTTCATCAGACAAAAACAAACCCTAGAAGCAAAGCTCAAGAGCGAGCAGTTCTTTGAGCTTGCTAAGAGGAACCAACACCACCACCACCTAGGCATGATAGGGTATGCCGCTAAGAGGCCATAGTGGTGGGCAGAAGAAAGGGCTTTAGTTGAGGCTAGGCTACCGGATCAGTACGCAGACTGTGATGTGAGGTCATGGGACTTCCTCAAAGGCCGCAAGCCAAAAAAGCTAAAGGAGGGCAAGTCCAAGTTCAATGAGCCATAGACTAAGGAGGCAGAGAAGAGGATCTTGGAGGTCGCTGTGGCCGATAAAGGTGGGTCGTTCAAACCTCCCCGAGAGAGGGATGTACTAACTAAGGCGCTAGGAAACCCCGAGCACCATGGCCGTGTCCATGGTGTACCCTCAAGGAAGAGTTGGAAGACCATGGATTCCTAACAATTCGACACAAGCACATACCACATGAGGCAAAGATACAAGGAAGGGCTCATCCAAAAAGGCAAAGATGAGGCAATGAAGGACATGATCACGGGGTCGATACAAGATGCTTTCACAAGCACCGACCCCAAGATGGTGGAGCTGAGGTCGTAGCTATTTCGCTAGGCTAGCGTGGTGCTGCCATAGGTTCAAGATGTCATATAAGGGTAGATGGTGCCGTTGACTAGAGGACTCCCTAGGTACCTGGTCAATGACATTGTGGAACCTACGAGCTGCACGCTTCAGGTGCCCTTCGGTAGGGCACAGAGGAAGAAGGATGTGGCCATGGGAGTGGCACTGCCACCCGAAAGTGGTGCCTTGTACGGCGGCAAGCCAATCCCGCCCGACTATGCTAGGGTGGACGTGACGTGGACCAACACAAAATTTGATGAGGATGAAATCGACATTCCCACTGAAGAGGGGAGCAGATTCATTGGTGCTACTCTCGACATGTGCGTGCTATGGAATAAGGGCGACATTGTCTTGGAAGTACCGACATCGGCGTCAGCTCGCTTACAGCCGTCTCCCCCTGGTGACCCGGGTGACGACGACAACGACAACAACACCGACGATGACAACGGTGGTGACAACGACAATGATGGTGGCCTAGGCAGTAGTCCTCCGGGTAGTCTGGCTCCCAGCAATTACAATCCATAGGGAGGCACAGGGCTAGCACCAGGCGATGTGACACCACTGTCTGCAAGTGGTTTGAACGAGGGCACAAGCCAATCTCCTCCCTCGCCGAGGAAGCCTACAGATGAAGAGGCGGCCATACCCTACAACCACACCAAGACAAGTTGGGCGGCCTATAAAATAGCTGACAAGCACCCATACTCAACTACGTTTGAAAGGTTTGCTACTTGCGAACATAGTCAATCTATAATTCAATTGGAGATGAAAGCTGCTTTTTTCACTCACTAACATCTTAAGCCCTAGTGTTGCAGGCCGAAATCACCCCCGTCGATTTGGGGTCTATCAGATGATTGCCCTGACAACTATGAGCATGGGAAGTTCATGATGACCTTGGGCGACCTCCTTGAGGAGAAGTGGGAGATAAGGAGGTTCCATCTATGGTACATTGAAGCGGCGAAAGCGGGCCTCCGAGATTTTGTCATCAAGATTCCGGCGGACTACTTCCACACGCCCATGGATGGTGAAATCCTCGTAGATTTCCATGACATGTATAGACTAATGTGGCAAAAGGACCTCTACGTCACCCAAGCCACCTTATTTGCTATGTAAGTTAACTACGACTTTGACACCACTACCTCACTGTAGGTACTTTAGGAGCAAACTAATAATGCCATGATGACTTTTCCTTGCAGGATGCAGGCCTATGTAAGGAATTGGCCAAGGGTATTATATATCTCTCTCTGATGCTTATTACAGAGAGAACCATCGTGGGTTGTGATATACTGAACACTCATGAAGACCTGGTGAACTTAAACCTGGAGGAGAGAAAAAAAATCCGGGAAGATCTGGAAATCAAATATAAGTATCGGGCGGGAATATACATCTATGTAGCCATGAAGAAGGTCTAGGAAAATGGGTGTGTCATGGCCACCCACTAGTTCAGGCAAGTCAAAAATCTTCTTGGAACATATATATAGCTACTTGGATCATGACTTCTCATATTTGAACATTTCAAATCTTTATTGTGTGAATGGTGCAGCAAGGGCATCATGGGCCACTAGATTGCGTTTATAATCTATCATCAGGATGGAAGGGCCTGTATATTTGACTCTTTGCGGGATAGAAACAAAGCAGGCTACAAGCACTTTGAAAGTGTATTGAGATAGTAAGTGATGGAACTTATTCATTAACAGTTAACATACGTGTTCAAATTGTCGTTGACACTAGTGTTTTTCATATAGCACTTATAAGAAGTACGTGCAAGATCCCAACTGCTATGATCGAAGATCAGAGAAGAAAAAGATCAAGAATGTCACGAAACTCAAACTCAGGCGCGAGTTCCCAGTAAGTACATCAAAAGTCCAATGTGCTATTATATCGAGCTGTTCTCTTCTTCTACTACTACTACTCCTACTACTTATCAGCTCTTTGCTACTACTCCTACTACTCCTACTACTACTACTACTACTACTACAACTACTACTACTACTACTCATACTCGTACTCGTACTCGTACTCGTACTCCTCCTCCTCCTACTACTACTCCTACTACTACTCCTCTACTCCTACTCCTCCTCCTCCAACTACTCCTACTACTCTACTCTACTCTACTCTACTCTACACTACTCTACTCCTATACCAATACTTACTACTACTACTGCTGCTGCTACTACTGCTGCTACACTACTGCTACTACTGCTGCTACTACTACTACTGCAGCTGATGTTGCTGTTGCTGCCGCCAGACCTCTTTTCCGACAAAAGTTGATAGCGGGGTGATCTTAGTTTCACATGTAAACATTTGATATCATGCATGTGTAATAACTTTGAATGATGTTGGTTGACGATGGAGGACACCAATGAATGTGTTATATGTTTGTGCTCGATATGCGTAATACGTGTTTATATATGTCTTGATTCTGCTTTTATATGTGTTTGATTTGTGAAAATAGAATTTAAATTCAAATTCAAATCAAATTGCCGAGGCTATTTTTTTAAATGAGAAAATATTAATGGATGCAGGCAAGTAACAACAGACCGCCATCATTAAATCTTTATCTATGACGGTCGCATTATGGAGACCGCCTCGATTAATTCTTTAATGGAGGTGGGCATCTTAGGGCAACCACCTCCGTTAATCAGGCGTCTGCCTCCGTTAAACAATTAACCATGACGGACAGAGCAACCACCCTCGTAAAGTCACGATTAATCATGACCTTTGATGGGAAGCGGTTGCAATGTCCGTCTCTATTAAGCATTTTCGTCCGTCCGAAGATTTATGTACCAGCAGATGGATCTGTCTCTGGAACATGCAATCACGATTTTCATGGGTTTCACACGCACACTGTACTAGACACTGGAGTACTATTGCTTCGTCACGATGGCAATCGGCGCTTCCGACTGTGTTGTAGTAGTCCTGAGTCCTCGTTTACTACTGAAAATGGGTTCAGGCCGAGCTATCAATAAGTGTTTGTTCCGATCCTAGATGGATGTTTTTTCTCGTATGTGTAAAAGGTTTATGTATTACTGTATTAAGAAGTAGAGTTGAAACATATAGACGACGTGATGTTCGTTTGGAGGAATTTGGAGAAATCTGAATGAATCTGGAGAAATTTGTGAAAGCATGATCAGTAATTTTCAGCCGCAAACAGTAAATTCCGGCTCCGAACGGCACCTGACGTGATGTTAAACATACAGGTACTACGGCGGTACCTCTCGAGGCCAGTCCTGGCCACGGCGTTCATGTCGTTGCAGGCAAGGCAACGCTTTGGTTTGCCCTACTGATCCTGATCACGTGCTTGAGTTTTACTACTAATTTCTTCACTGTGAGACGTACGGTGCCTGGCAAATTACGAATATACAGTACGTACACTTTTAACATCATTTCAGTCTCGAGTCATGTGACGTGTTGTCCTGGCCCTGGCCGCCATATCATATCCCCACTCCGATCCGGTGTGTATGGGCTCAGAGTCTATCCTTTTGAGGAACATGTACTACTGCATGGTTCTTGATGCCAGCAGCCAGCAGCCAGCAGCCACCACCCATTCTCTGACGAGCGAGGTGAGCTGAGGGTCACGGGCAACTCTGTGTGACGCTGAACGGCGGGACCCGACAAGCACTCGATCGCGGTCTCGAAGACAGCACAGCAGGTCAGCAGCAATAGCAGTGGCCTGCGACTGCGAGACACAACGTGGCGGTGCAGGTGTTCTCTGACCATCTTGCTCCGACTCCACAGCAAAAGTTCAGCACAGCAGGAGCTGGAGGGGTCCTCTCCTCGGGCCCAGCAGCAGGGCGTCGGATTAATCAGCGCCAAGTAGCTCACTGACTCAGGCCCCGTTCAGTTGCCAAAAAATTTTGCATAGTACCTGTCACATCGAATCTTGTGGCACATATATGGAGTACTAAATGTAGATGAAAAAAAAACTAATTACACAGTTGATCGAGAAATCGTGAGACGAAACTTTTGAACCTAATTAGTCCATAATTAGACACTAATTACCAAATACAAACGAAATGCTACAGTGAGCCAAAATCCAAAATTTTTTTGATCTAAACGGCGCCTCACTGGACTACTGCGCCGCGGGGGTGGGACACATCAGACATTGGCACAAAGACATTCTGCCCCAACAGCTACCATGTACGTGATTCTTTTAAGAGCCAGTATAATAAGATAATGTTATTAGAATTAGAATGTATAATCCCTTCAAAAAAAAGGAATTAGAATGTATAATGAGGTGAAGAGAGGAGAGGAAAGAGAAGAAAGATGGGTTGTAAGCCAACTGAATTACCAAAACCAAGAAATGCTTTGAGAGAAAGTGGTGGATCATGGCAGAGCTAACTACTTATGTACTCCCTCCGTCTTACTTATGTACTCCCTCCGTCTTGTTATGGGATACATGCAGGTCAAACTTTCTAAACTTTAATCGGTTTGTAGAAAATATGTGCAACATTTATATCTCAAAATAAGTTTATTATGAAAGTATATTCAACGACTAATGATATTAATTATGTATTATAAATATTAATATATTTTTATATAAAATCGGTCAAAGTTAAAAAAAATGACTTCTGGAGAAGCGAGAACGACTTCTATTTTGGGGTAGAGAGAGCAAGTGAGCTATTATAAATTTTCATACAGCCAACTAAAAGATACATTGGCCCCGTTCGGCTGGTAGAATTTTAGCTAGAACTGGCTGAAAACACTATTTTGACTGAATTATTGTGAGAGAAAAATACTGTTCCGGCTGAAAAAAGAAGCCGAACAAGCTGAATATTAGGTTGTCTCCAACAGGAGACCCATTACGAAACCCAAATCCAAAATAAGTCTCCAACACAATACATATAGCCTCCAACAGAGTACCTATATGAAAAGGCCTATTTTGGATGCCAGGAGAGACGTAACTCAAATATGAGTATCCTCTCTTTTGAAGACCCATTTGCAGAAAGGATTGTGTTTTTTGTCTTGTTGTTGAAGATCAAAAATAGATATTGAACAATTTACCTGTAGCGCTGCCCAAATAACGAATAAATCTTATATTTTAGGCCGCGGTTGTTGGAGACAGTCTTAGCCTTGCTCTAATTGATCTCGACTATCACAGCCCATGACCAGGAGCTAGCAAATGGCCCACCATTGGACTACTAGTAGTCTACTCCTTCCGTCCCTAAATATATGTCGTCGTTGTTGTGCGTGCCACAAGTATGACTTAATTTGTAGAAATACGTGCAATATTTATATCTCTAAATAAATTTATTAAAAAAATTAGATTCAAAGATCTTTCAATAATACTAATTATGTACTATAAATATTAATATTTTTAATATATATTTAGTCAAAGTTATTTCTCGAAAAATGAAAAATGAGAGATATTAAGGACAGAAGGAGTACCACGAATTCACTGCACTGCTGCCAACTGATCTACCACGGATTCACTGCATTGCAGCTACGTTTTTTTCTCCCTTAGCAGATTATTGTAGTCGTGGCTTAGCCCGCTGCATTTGCAAACAAAAACCCTCCAATTATTTGACATCTTGGAAAAGAGTTAGCAAATTGCCAGGGTCTCACCATTTTTATGGCTATGTTCGGGAAAACTTATTGCTGCTGCGACTGATTTATAGGGTTGATATGTTTTAAGAGAAAAACACGGTTCCATGGTTGAAAAAGTAGAACTGATTCTGGCTTATAAGCTCAAACGAACAGAGCCATAGGTACGGAGTATTTGACCATTTACAACTAAACTAGCAAGGAGCTACTATATCTTTCGATTTTTATGCAACTTAGTTTAGGCTCTGTTTTTACTTACACATCATACTGTAAAGGCAATGGCCTTATTAGCGTTTGTTGCACCGAGAAACAGTTGTTCCACCGTGAGGGCCCTACATCTCTGTTTCTGTTAATGTGGTGACCTCTAGCTATACATCTATATTTCTTATAAAGTTAAACTCCACTACAATTTTTATCTCAACATGTAAGACATCCATATCATTTTTCATTATCTATCCACATCACCTCCCACTAATAGCCATGTCATCCCACTACTTTTCAATCTCTTAATGCAAGCTGTTCACACCATCTCCACTAAGCGCAATTTAATAATTTAATATATAATAAATATAGAGGGTATTCATATATTGCTATTTGATTTGCTATTCCATCATCTTATAATTCGATCTAATTCTATTAGTTTTTTTTTATAGAATTCTTTCATTGCCTTGTCTAATTTTAGTAAGAATGGATGTAAGAACATAAAGGTTTAATTCATATATAGAACAATTTTATTTCTAAGAAAGTTCCGCAACAACGCGTGGGAATCCTTCTAGTATCATATATGGGCCCATCCAAGCCTTGTACAATAACTCATATATTGTTGTACAATTCACTTAATATTGCTATATATTAATGGCTCCGTCAACGTTCTTCTTCATCGTCAGATATCAGTTTTACCATTAGCTCTACATATTATGCCTTCCTTAGTTGCCACGTTATCGTATCTTGTCTTGTGAATTTTTTTCTAGATTTATTTGTAAGCTCTCATTTTTTAATGGGGTTTATTTTTATATTATATTTAATACCAAAGATAATTTGAATCACAACCTTTGGTCTCTTATTTCAAGACAAGTATTCAATCACTTAGCTAAATATAAAGAAGTTATTTTTAATAATGGCATGTATTGTTAATAGATAAATAATAGATATTAGGGTACTTGTTGATTAATTTTTGTGTAAATACTAAATAGCAGTGGGTGATTTATCATCATGTAGAGGGGTACTTTAGTTTTATGTTTTTGATTAACAAGGTGAATTCTAGGCATTAATAATTAACATGGAGGTTGTTTTGTTGTCCATATACTAAGATAATAAACTCATATATGTCTATTTAAAATAAAACGCTGCTACTAGCTATATAGGTACCATATTAGTCCATGAACCTGCAGCCTGTTCGCTTTCTCGTATACGATCGTGGATTATAAGCTAGAATAGTATTTTTCTCTCGTATCAAACCAGACAGCAGTAAATAATCCATGATCGTTTACGACGAAACGAACATGTTGTTGTGTTTATGTATAGGCTGATAATATATAATATATATTACTTCCTGGACTATGCGGCTGTTCATTCATTCACTGCTTGTCACTGTTTATCACTGTTTATAGTTGTGAAGACTGAATAGTAGAGAAAAGGAAACACCGCGTTTAGCTGGCTGAAGCGGGCGACGCAGGAATCACTGTAGATCACTGTAGCATTTCATTTGTATTTGGTAATAATTATCCAATCATTGACTAATTAGGCTCAAAATATTCGTCTCGCAAAGTACAACCAAACTATGCAATTAGTTTTTGATTTCGTCAACATTTAGTACTCCATGTATGTACTGCAAGTTTGATGTGACGGGGAATCTTCTTTTTGCATAGTGCCAAAGTTTGGATTTTGGGGTAACTAACAGTGCAGGACAGGAACGGAAATAGCATAAATCATGACTTCCAAAGTTTCCATTATCGGTCAACTAAGTGTAGCTCAGCTGCTTGTGTTTCTTGTGGTGGAACCTGGTGAATTCATCGATCTCGAGTTTTGATAGCTCAATCTCAGTCTTACATGTATGAGTGCCACATCTGGCTGTAATTTGCAAAAAAAAAAAGTCATCGTTAATTTTGCACTATACTATTTGTTTGTGCCGATGGAAAAAGGAATTCAGAGATGAATTATTTGAATCATTATTTATCCGAGACACAAATTGACTTGTTTATCGCACTTGGTAAGGCCTCCTATGACTAAAATGGAAGGCCCAAATTTTTAAAGGAATTATAGGCCCATATATATAAAGAAGGCCCAAACTTTTAGAATATAAGAGGCCCATATATGACGATGTGCTGCATTGACCATTCACGCAGGCCGTTCCTAGCCCAGTGCGGCAGTACCCATGTGGCCTTGTTGTACCGCCCGGCTAAGTAGCAGGCCGTCTTCATCATCCTAAAATGGCGTTTAGACGTAGCTGGAAACAGCTACTATTGTCATCCGAACCGTTTTACAAATACAGATCGAACTCGTTTTGCACTATAGGAAGTATTTGTCGTTTTCAAATTAGATTATTTCCAATATGCGTTCTGCTGATAGCGGTAATCATATGTATAAAAATCCAAATCACGTTATAATTGACTTTCAGTATTCAAAGCATGGCTGCGTCGGAGAGCGATTCTCATCAAATCTACATGTGTAAACAAATTATCAAACATGTACACATATAGATCATTAGTGTGTCATGGTTAGGTTACATTAGTCATTGCTGAAAAATGTGTAAACAAATTATCAAACATGTCGACACTTGATCAATTTGTACCTGCATCCCTATTTGGGCTTCATCTCTTTACTGGCTCCACTTTCACGAAAGTAAACATGCCTAGTTTCCCGTCAAAAATACAATGACCATTCTCATCAAATCTAGGCCTAGTAACCACAGCAAGAAACATCACCTTTTCTATGAAATTCTTGCTTTTAACCTCACGGTGTGGTCTATCTTCATCATTGGCAAGGTAATATTTCTGGTTCTTACGAGTCCGGTAGAACCATTTTTCATCAATGTACACAACATTGTACATTGGTTTGAAAGATAATCCATCCCGCATGGACAAACAATACTTGACCCGTGCTTTCTTGTTTTCACCAGTCAAACTGAACTTTAGATCATTAGTGTGTTGACGAAAGTAACCTTCCTTGAAACGGTTATGAAGTGTGCTCTTCTTGACTCCCAAAGCATTAGCAAGATCTTGGAACGTTGACCATTGCCTAAGTGGCACAGCTTTTATTGCTTTCAAGTCTATTTCAATTCTTTTCCGACCACAATTCTTAGAAAACTTATTTCTAATCCCTTCTATCCCGTGACCAAACAGTGTTAGGGGATTATTTATCTAGACATACCTGATGAAGCAAGCTTTCCAAAAATTGTCTCGCTTTTCAAGGAGCAATTAAGCTCGGAATTGTTTATGGTGGCAGTGATACTCTTGAGTTGGATGATTTGGACAGCAAGAAACAAGCTAAATTTTGAGGGTTTGAAAATGAGTATTCAGGATTGCAGAGTTCACTTTAACAAGGAGATCTTATTGGTTAGCCATAGAGTGAAGTATAGTTCAAGTCTTCTATTTGAACAATGGATCTTAAGTCTGTTCTAGTGTGTTTTGTTCTTTCTTTGCTCATTTTCTTTGCGTCTTTTTTTGTCTCCTAAACCTGCCTCTCCCCTAGGCTGCTTCTGTAGTTCTTGCTTTTTTTCTCCTTGCTTTGTTTGGGTCTGAAAGTGCAATCAAGTCCTAATTGTGGGCTTTGATAATAATGACCACGCAATTAGAGAACTAATGAGATTTAACGAGATAACAAGCAGATAATTTATATTCGAGGATGCTACACGAAATGGAGGAGCCCCTAATTACAAATCTAGATGGCTTTAAACTCAAAAGAGGTTTAAATTCTTTTATATTTTAAATTTGAGTATAGGAAAAGTCGTACTATAAAGGGGGACACAATGCTTAAGCTAATATGTGCTACCAAGAGCTCAAACAACCACATGCATCATCAGATTCACAGTCAAGACAGTCTACACTTCACTGTTACCCTTGCTGTCTTACGTGGTGCGGCACTGCTGCACTTGAGTCGCGGCACAAGGAAGTTAGCGCCCACACTGACTTCCTCGGATGGCTCGAGACGTATTAAAAGGTCTCGCCCGACCTCGAGGCTACGGGCTCCGTCTCGCCCGACCCCGAGGCCACAAGCTCTGTCTCACCCGACCCCTTGGGTGCGGTGACCGTTGGGACTGGGGGGTATATATATCTTTCCCCTTCCTCTCCAACGGCTATCTGCCTCTTTTTTCTCACTTCAGCACGCCCAAAACAGAGCAGGAGCTCTCTCTCTCTCCCTCCATTGTTGACCACAAGCCCCCAAGCAAATCCATTGATTTCCCCAACAATCCTTGAAGAAAAAGGGTCCAAAACTCGATTAGAGAGTGGCTCCATTGATTCCCCAACTCTAAAGAGCACTTGGTTCACGCTTTGACCAGCAGTTCTGTTTGTTACTCTTGGAGCTTGGCTCCTAGCTGGCTAGAGCGTCGCTTGTGGAGCTTGCCAACTTATGTGGCAACCCTAGGAGGTTTATAACCATCTCTTGAAGTTAGTAAACTCATCCCTCATCTCAAGAGTTAAGTCTCTTGATTTGAGAATGAGGAAGGGTTGGAAAGCCCTAAGCCTTAGTGGCTAACCTCAATAACGTGGAGGTAGGCAATCCTTGGTGGCGAGCCGAACCATAGGATAAATCATTGTGTCACTTGTGCTTGATTTACATTACTTGCATAACATATTGTGGTTGAGATGATTACTAGGGTTTCTAGTTGATCTACTTGTGTGTGGTGTTCCTACCACTTCTAACTCTTGATTTGTGATTGTCATACCTGCATTAAGCTAGGAAATTTCTTCGATCTAAGTTTTCATTCATAGATTTTGAACTGTGATTCGAAGTTGTTTGCAGGTGCGGTAGTGCCGCTGTTCTGGCCCGATAGTGCCGCACTCCGGTAGTGCCGCTCTCCAGAGCGATAGTGCCGCTAGGTGAATTTGATAAAAGTTTGAGTGTTTGTTTTGATAGGCCTATTCACCCCTCTCTAGGCCAACCAGAGATCCTACAAGTGGTATTAGAGCGGGTTACCTCATATACGCTTCACCACGTGAGGTATGGAGCCCGGAGGAGGAACTAGTGGCGTGAAGCTGGTGGATGTCAACATGGACAGCAGCGAGCTGAGCGCATCGACAGCAAGCAACACCACACTATCACATCTTGAGGCTACCGATGCCGAAGGAGCTCTCAATGAGAATGAGAGAAGAAGAAGGAAAGAAGAAAGAAAGCTAAAAAGAGAAGCAAGAGAGAAGAAGGAGGAGGAGGAGCGGTTAGAGGAGAAGAAGCAAAGGAAAGAAGAAAGAAGGCTCAAGAGAGAAGCAAGAAGAAAAAGAAGAGAAGCTAGAAAGAAGAAGGAAGAAGAGGAGAAGGCAACAAGTGCATCATCAAGCATATCAAGTAGTTCCAAAGATGGAGATGATGATGAGTCATACCAAGTGTCGAAGGGGAACAAGAAGGAGAAGAAAGGAAAAGGCAAGGCCGACAATAATAAATATGCCATCGTATCCTTTAACTGTTCTTTTATTCCTATGACTAACCATGATCAGAGGTCTTTCATCAATGTGCCCATGGGCAAGTTACCTCATTTCAATGGGACTAACTTTGTCAAGTGGAAGCACTTGATGAGAGCCTATCTTATAGGTCTTTACCCTGGCATTTGGGAGATTGTTTACAATGAATTTGAGCCACCGATTGATCCCAAGAACCCAACACTAGAAGAGATGAGAATCATTCACCTCAATGGTCAAGACACAAGTGTGTTGCTTAGTGCCTTAGATGATGATGAGTACAATAAAGTGATTGGAGTTGATGTTGCA
Source organism: Miscanthus floridulus (assembly GCF_019320115.1). Lineage (NCBI taxonomy): Eukaryota > Viridiplantae > Streptophyta > Magnoliopsida > Poales > Poaceae > Miscanthus > Miscanthus floridulus. The sequence continues at coordinate 45,328,894 of NC_089584.1, forward strand.
AGCAAATATGAGACACTTTGCACCTAGCACATGAAGGGGTTGACAAAGTGAGAAAGACAAGAATTGACTTATTGAAGTCAAAGCTCAACCGGTTTGTAATCTTGGATGGAGAAGGGCCACAAGAGATGTTTGATAGGTTGATGAAATGGTGGGCAAGATTAGAGGCTATGGTTGTGATGAGCTAGATGATCATAAAGTTGTCAAGATTATGTTGGAGGCTTATTCACCTAGAAATAAGACTGTAGTGACTCTAATTAGAGCCAAGAAGAAGTTTGAGTACTTCACACCAAATGATGTACTTGGGGGGATCTTGACCTTTGACATGCAAAGAGAAGAAGCAAATGAGAGGAAGAAACTTGCAGAATTGCACGCAAAGCTAGAGGGCATCAAGATCAAAGATGTACCTCTCAAGGCCAACAAATCAAGCAAGCAAGGCTCTACAAGCAAGTCTAAGATCAATCAACAAGCTTCAACTAGCAAGCCCAAAGCAAGCAAGCAAGTTCAAGAAAGAGTAGAGACCACATCATCTTCAAGTGAAAGTGAAAATGATGATGATCAATATGAGAAAGTTGATGTGTTGCTCTCTTTATGAAGAGGTATCACAAGAGGCTAAAGAAGCAAGGCTACAAGGTAGTGAAGAGAAGCTTCCCAAACAAGAAAAAGAGGACATGCTACAATTGTAGAAGCACTGACCACTTCATTGCCAAGTGTCCATATGAGATCAAGAACAACAAATACAAGAATGACAAGAAAGAGGACAAGGCCGAATGTAGGAAGAGCTAGAAAAACATGGGAGAGGCTCATATTGGGCATGAATGGGACTCAACTAGAGAGAGCACAAGTGAGGAGGATGAGAAGGTTGCAACCATTGCCATTCACAAGTCATCCCCTACACCAAGGCTCTTCAACAACATGTCCGATAATGACTACTACTCTCCTCACACTTGTCTCATGGCAAAGGGTGAGAAGGTAAAATCCAAATCAAAGGCCAAATCTCCTCCACCTCCTACTGATATCTCTAGTAGTGATATTAGTAATAGCTCTAGTGATGATAAATCTAGTGATGAAGAAATAAACATGATAACTAAAATTTTGGATGGAAAGACCAAATTATTCATCACTAAGCTAATGGAGAATTTAGAGAGTGTCCAAGCCGAGCTAGAATCTAGAGAAGGGACTCTTATCCAACAAGAGGATCTCTATATTGCTAGCAAAGAAACTCTTGTATTAGAGAGAAGTGAGGTGGAATCCTTGCACAAGGCTTTGGCCAAAGAGCAAGAGGACCATGCTATTACAAATAAAGCAAATAAAGCTCTCAAGAAAAAATATTATGACTTAGATGAAAAGCACAAAGAACTTTAGATACAATATGGCATTATTTGGGATAGCAACTCACATCTCTCTAAGGCAAAGGAAATCTCTACTCCCTCTATTAGTCAAGGTTATGGAAAATGTTTTAATCTTAATTTGAATGCCTATTCCACTAACCTTGGAAATATGGAGGCTATGAGAAAGGAGATTGCTGGGCTCAATGGAATCATTGGAAAAGGGTGGATGGGTGAGACACAATCCAATGACAAGAAGGATAATGAATCAAAAGGGCCACAATTCAAGCAAGGAAGGCATCCATCAATCAAGCATGGGCTTGGACACACAAAAGGAGCCAAGACAAATGGAAGAAGGATAGTGAATGGCTATGAGTGTGTGCAGTTGAGAGGAAGGGCAAAATTAGTATAGATCTGCCTGCATAGACCGCGGTAGTGCCGCACAGCGGCAGTGCCACGCCCCACAAAAATGGAAATGCTACCAATTCTGCTCCTGATCAAACTAAGCCCAAGAAGAAGGTTTACCAGGAGAAACAAGTTTTCTAGAAGCCTAAGGAATCAATGTGGGCCACCAAGAATAAGTATGCCTATCAACCAAAGACTAATGCACCTCGATAAAGCTTGACATCATGCTTTGTTTTGAGGAACAACAATAGTGGGAAAGTGGTTGCAAAATATGTTGGAAAGGAAACCAACATATATAGAAATACTTCTATTTGGGTTCCTAAGATTCTTGTGACTAACATGCAAGGCCCCAAGGCAAATTGGGGACCTAAATCTAGCAACTAAACTTGTTTTATAGGCATACTCCTCCGATGGGTCAAGTTGGGTGCTTGATAGTGGTCGTACAAATCAAATGACTAGAGAAAGGAGTATGTTCTCATCATATTCCCCGATGACACACTCAAATAAAAATATTGTCTTTGGACACAATTCAAAGGGGGATGTAATTGGTCTCGGTAAAGTTGCTATAAACCTTGAACATTCAATTACAAATGTATTACATATTGATTCATTGAGTTATAATTTATTGTCTATTTCTCAATTGTATGAGATGGGCTACAATTATCTCTTTTCGGATAAGGGTGTGGAAGTCTTTAGAAGGGAGGATTCCTCTATTGTCTTTATGGGTTAATTAAAGAACAAGCTTTACTTAGTTGATTTCAACAAAAGTAAAGCTAAGCTTGAGACTTGTTTAGTGGCAAAATCTAGCATGGGTTGGCTTTGGCATCGCCGACTAGCCCATGTTGGGATGAGAAACTTGGCCAAACTTCTAAAAGATGAACACATCCTTGGACTAATAAATGTTCACTTTAAGAAAGATAGGATTTGTAGCGCTTGTCAAGCCGAAAAGCAAGTTGGAGCACCTCACCCACCAAAGAGCATCATGACCACCAAGCAACCATTAGAGCTAATACATATGGATCTCTTTGGACCGGTCGCCTACCTAAGTATCGGGGGTAACAAACATGATCTTGTTATTGTTGATGACTATACCCGTTTCACTTGGGTATTTTTCTTGCATGACAAGTGCCAAGTTCAAGAGAAAGTGAAGATATTTGTTAGAAGAGCTCAAAAGGAGTTCGGTCTTCCCATCAAGAAAGTGAGAAGCGACAATGGGACCGAATTCAAGAATAATCTAGTTGAGGAGTTTCTTGATAAAGAGGGCATCAAGCATGAGTTTTCAACTTCATACACCCCTCAACAAAATGGTGTAGTAGAGAGGAAGAACCGTTCACTCATTAACATGGCAAGGACAATGCTAGATGAGTACAAGACGCCAGACATCTTTTGGTGTGACGCCGTCAACACCGCTTGCCATGCCATCAACCGCCTCTACCTACACAAGAAGTTAAAGAAAACTTCATATGAGCTTCTAACTGGTAACAAGCCTAAGGTGTCTTACTTTAGAGTGTTTGGGTGCAAATGTTTCATACTTAACAAGAAACCCAAAACCTCTAAGTTTGCACCTAAAGTTGATGAAGGTTTTCTTCTTGGTTATGGATCAAATGAGCATGCCTACCGTGTCTTCAACAAAACCTCCGGGAGAGTTGAGATTGCGGTAGATGTGATATTTGATGAATCTAATGGCTCTCAAGTAGAGCAAGTTGATTCAAGTGTTGTAGGAAAGGAGGATCCACCATGTGAAGCAATCAAGCAATTGGTAATTGGTGATATTATACCACAAGAAGATGAAGCCACTAAAGTAGAGGTTCCTCAAGTTGCTGCTGCACCTATTTCCGCTGATGTACCTAATGCTACACTACAACAGACACCTACTGCAACTCTAGAGCACGGCAGTGCCGCACTTGAGGGCAGTAGTGCCGCACCTACATAGTCAGTAGCAGCTGATTCGACTCTAGCTCATGGACAAAACCTACAACCCATGTTTGAGCAAGATGATGATGAAGATCCAGAAGATGAACAAAAGGCCATTGAGCATCCAAGGCTAAGGCAAACCTTACAACGGGATCATCCCGTTGATAACATCCTTAGGAGTCTTCGAAAGGGGGTAACAACTCATTCATATTTAGCAAACTTTTGTCAATATTACTCGTTTGTTTCCTCTTTGGAGCCTCTTAAAGTAGAACTAACACTTGGAGACCTGAATTGGGTGATGGCCATGCAAGAAGAGCTCAATAACTTTGAAAGAAACCAAGTGTGGACTTTGGTGGAATGACCCAATACCAATGTCATTGGCACTAAGTGGGTCTTCTGCAACAAGCAAGATGAGACTGGAGTGGTGACAAGGAACAAGATAAGGTTGGTTGCTCAAAGTTTCACTCAAGTAGAGGGCTTAGACTTTGAAGAAACATATGCACTGGTGGCAAGGCTTGAAGCAATCTGAATGCTTCTAGCCTATGCTGCTCATCACAACTTCAAACTATATCAAATGGATGCGAAGAGTGCATTTCTCAACAGCCCCATTCAAGAACTTGTCTATGTTGATCAACCACCGAGCTTTGAAGATCACAAGTTTGCCAACCATGTCTACAAACTCCAAAATGCGCTTTATGAGCTTAAGCAAGCACCAAGAGCATGGTATGAATGCCTTGAGGAATTCTTGCTTAAACAAGGCTTTGAAATGGGCAAAGCTGATCCTACCCTTTTCACTCAAAGTTGGCAAAGATATATTTGTGTGCCAAATATATGTCGATGACATAATATTTGGTAGTACTAATCATTCTTTTTGTGAGGAATTTAGTAGGATCATGACCAAGAGATTTGAGATGTCCATGATGGGTGAATTGAAGTTCTTCCTTGGATTTCAAATCAAGCAAGTGAAGGATGAAACTTTTATTAGCCAAACGAAGTACACCCATGATATGCTTAAGAAGTTTGACATGGTGAATGCCAAGCCTATCAAAACTCCCATGTCAACCAATGGACATCTAGATCTCAATGATGAAGGGAAATCTGTGGATACTAAGGTATATCGCTCTATGATTGTCTCTCTACTTTATTTGTGCGCATCTAGGCCCGATATTATGCTTAGTGTGTGCATGTGTGCTAGATTTCAAGCTAACCTGAAAGAGTGTCACTTAGTGTCCGTTAAGAGAATCTTGAGATATTTAGTACACACTCCTAACCTTGGCTTGTGGTATCCTAAAGGCTCTAACTTTGATCTACTTGGAAATTCGGATTCTGATTACGCCAGTTGGAAAGTAGATTGAAAAATTACTTTGGGGACATGTCAATTCCTTGGACGGCCCCTAGTGTCTTGGAGTTCTAAAAAGAAAAATTGTGTAGCCCTTTCCACCATCGAGGCTGTGTATGTTGCAGCGGTGCATGTTGTGCTCAACTACTTTGGATGAGGCAAACCCTTCAAGATTTTGGATGTCACTTCACTAAAATCCCACACTTGTGTGACAACGAAAGTGACATAAAGTTAGCCAACAATCCTGTAAGCCACTCAAGAACTAAGCACATAGACATCCGACATCATTTCTTGAGAGACCACGAAGCCAAAGGTGATATCAAAATTCACCATGTGAGCACCGAAAAGTAACTAGCCAATATCTTCATTAAGCCTCTTGATGAGTCAAGGTTTTGTGCTTTGCGTAGTGAGCTAAATATACTTGATTCTGGTAACGTGGTTTGAACTATAGCACACCTTGATTGATGAACTAACATGGATAGGAGAAATGAATTGCAAAAGTTCAGATATTGTGCTTAAAAATATTTATCATAAGAAACAAGTGCATTATGATCATTGTTTGTATTGATTATTTATTGCTGATCATAGTGTACTTGAGATATGTGTCCATATCGTATATATATAGAGGTATTTAGTTAGTAGCTAAATTTGTTGTACTAGGGAGTGCGGCTATGCCACGCCTACCCTGCGACAGTGCCGCACTACGGTAGTGCCGCGTGTGGACTGCAGCAGTGCTGCACTTTGAATTTCAGCTAGAAATTTGGCCCATATCAGCTGTTACCATGGGGGCCCATCTTTTCTACCTATTTTACCTGGCCCTAGGTAACCCTCACCTCTCCTATCTCCCAGCCATCGCCTCTCTTCTCCTCCACGCGCGCCGCTACCGCCGCTCTATCCAGCCATGCTGCCACCTCCGGCATTGCCGTAGCCTACTGTTGTTCTTCAACGTCGTCATCAGCAGCAGCCCTAGCTCATGAATGGAGCCGATTCATCTCTTTCCTCATCAATCCATGTGAACCAAGATGGCCTCCAGAGGTGATGATGATCGGAGGGGGAAGAGGAAGATGACAAAGCCTTGGGACAAGCAAATGCCTCATCGTGGTCATGGCAGGACCACAGGGGGCAGCTGAAAGCTCTAGTTTGGTTTTGGTGAATTGATAAAACCATAAGTGCTAACCTAGTTCATGTAAGTGATCATGAGATAGGTAGTATTATTCCAAGTGGTGAAGCAACGGTGAAGATCATGATGATGGTGATGCCATGGTGATGATCAAGTGCTTAGACTTGGAAAAGAAGAAAGAGAAAAACAAAAAGCTCAAGGCAAAGGTGAAATTGATAGGAGCTTTTTGGTTTAGTGATCGAGACACTTAGCGAGTGTGATCACATTTAGGATCGATAGTCGTACTATTAAGAGGGGTGAAACTCATATCAAAATGTGGTTATCAAAGTGCCACTAGATGCTCTAACTCATTGCATATGCATTTAGGATCTAGTGGAGTGCTAAGACCCTTGAAAATATTTGTGAAAATATGCTAACACATGTGCATAAGGTAATACACTTGGTGGTTGGCACATTTGAGCAAGGGTGGAGAAGTTAGTAAAGTAAAGGAGGTGATTGACACTGTGAAACAGTGACCAGACGTAGGTCACGTAGTGACCGAACTCGGGGGAGCAGCGTCCGGTCATTTATAAAATCAATGCTGTGCTCGGGCTGCTCTCGGTCTAAGACCGAACACAGCTGATCGGACTCTGGCTAAACACTGTTCAACATCCAGTCCTACTGACCTGGCAGTGCGTAGAGAAGAGGGTGAGTGACCGGGCGCTGGGCGAGTCCGGTCGGACGTGACCAGACTCGTCCGGTCACATTTTTACCTCTCTGGGAGCTCTTTGGAAATGACTGGACTATGACACCTGTTGCGTCTGATCAGCATGCCTGTGCGTCCGGTCACAACTTAAGTGCACTGATGACCATTGAGATCAGGCGATCAGCATTTGAAGCCGGGGACACGTGGCAAAAATCCAAGGACCGAACGCTGGGGTCCTCCATCCGGTCAATCTAACCGGCGTGTCTGGTCAGCCTGAATTTCAGAGGACTAAGGCGCCAACGGCTCTATTTCATTGGGGGCTCTATTTAAGGTGTGTGGCCGGCTCTAGCTCACTCTCTTGGCCATTTGCATTTACATAGCAGCCTTGTGAGCTTAGCCAAAGCCCTCCCACTCATCTCCATCATTGATTCATCATCTTTGTGAGATTGGAAGTGAATCCAAGTGCATTGCTTGAGTGTTTGCATCTAGAGGCACTTGGTGTTCATGTTTCGCTACGGGTTTGGCTTGTTACTCTTGGTGGTTGCCACCACCTAGATGGCTTGGAGCATCGAGGATCGTCGAGCGGAGGTTGGTGATTGTCTCTGGCTCCGATCGTGGTTATTGTGAGGGGTTCTTGACCTTTCCTCGGTGGAGAGCCAAAAGGTACTATATTAAATTGCTCATGGTTTATGTGATCCTCATCTTGTATTGGTTGTGCTGCACCCTATTGAAGGTTTGGCGTGTGATGCCAATTAGCATGTGAACCTCCAAGTGAGTGAATCACCACAACGAGGACTAGCTTGCCGGCAAGCAAGTGAACCTCGGTAAAAAATCATTGTGTCATTATTTAGTTCTGAGGTGATTGGTCTTCATTGATATTCATTCTTGTGATTGATTAGTTCATTCCTTGACTCGGCGGTATAACCATCTTGCTCTCTCTCTTTACATTACCACAAACTAGTTGTCAAGCTCTTTAGTGTAGCTAGTCATGAGATCTTGTTAGTTTGGTTAGTGTGGCTCTTTAGTTAGCCTTTGAGAGCACACGAACTTAGTGTAGTGACATAGCCATTGTGTGGATAGGGACTATAGAAACTAGAATTGTGGTAGGTGGCTTTCATTTTTAGTAGCACAACACTCGCTTCACCTCATATTTGTCTAACAGGTTTGCTAAGTGTTGTTGTAGAAATTTTTAATAGACTATTCATCCCCTAGCCATTAGGACCTTTCAAATGGTATCGGAGCTATGGTCACCGTGATTTGAGGCTTAACAACCTTTGGTGTAAAAATAGCTCAAATCAACAACACCGAGAAGCCACCCTAATTTAATGGTTCAAACTATCCCTATTGGAAGGCTAAGATGACAACATATATCAAGTCAATCAATAGGAAAGTTTGGAAGGTGGTGGATACCAAGATTGAGATAGAGGATCCGGAGTACCCCACCACCGCTGAAGAAGTGCTTCTCCAAAACAATGACATTGCTCTTAGTGCCATTCATGATGCTATTGATGAGAGAACATTTGAGCAAATCAAGAACATTGAGATGGCTCATGAAGCATGGAAGAAGTTAGAGGAATCATTTGAGGACACTCAAGCCATGAAGGGTGCCATGGCATATACCCGCAAGGAGCAGTTTGGTAGTTTCAAGATGGAGGAGGATGAGAGTGTGTTGGAGATGTTCCATAGGTTACAAGTGCTTATCAATGATCTCAAAGCACTTGGTGAGAAGGTGGAGGACAAGGACTTCTCCCATAAGTTCTTGAGATGCTTACCCTCAAGATTTGGCACATTGGTCACTATTCTAGTGAGGAGTGGTTTGGAAACCATGGCACCAAACTAAGTATTGGGAGATATAATGACCGATGATACATATAGAGATGATGATGAAAAGGAAGAAAAGAAGGAGAAGAAAGATAAGATGAAGGATGAGAAGAAGAAGAGTGTGGCATTCAAGGCCACATCATCCAAGGGCAAGGCAAAGCAAGAATCATCAATTGAAGATGAAGACTTGAGCTTTGATGAGATGGATGATGAGAAGATGGCTCTCTTTGTCAAGAGATTTAGCAAGTTCATGATGAAGAAGGGCTACCATGCTAAAAGAAAAAAGTCTTCATCCAAGAACAAGGAAGAGTCAAGAATGTGCTTCACTTGTGGAAGCAAGGATCATCTTCTTGCTCAATACCCATACAATAGCGACAATAGTGATGACAACAAGAAGAACAAGAAGAAGGAAAAGAAGGAAAAGAAAGATAAGAAGGACAAGATGACCTTCAAGAAGAAGAAGAAGGGTGGTTCATATGTAGTAACTTGGGATAGTGATGCTTCCTCAAGTGATGACAATGATAGTGATGATGACAAGACTACCAAGAAGAAGGCACTTGCAAGCATTTCTATCATTGAGAAGCCTTCTCTCTTCGACACTACATCATGCTTCATGGCTAAGGCCACTAAGATACAAACTTGTGATGATGGAAGTGATGAGGAACATGATAATGAAAATGAAAATGAGAGTGATAGTGATGATGATGAACCAACTAAGGATGAATTGCTTGACATGCTATATGATGCTAAAGAACACTTTGACATTAAGAGAAGGGAATGCAAAAGCTTGCGTAAGAAACTAAAAGCCCTTAAGCAAGTCTTTGATGAGCTCAATGCATCTCATGAGAGGCTAGAGGAAGCCCATGAGAAGCTTGGCAAGGTTCACAAGAAGCTTGAAAAAGCTCATTCCTCTTTGCTTAATGAGCAAAATGAGAAGAAGCATGTTGAGACATGTGATGTAGGCTTAACTTATGATATAATTGATGAATCATTCCATAAGCCTATCATTGTTGCTCCCACTAACCCTTCTTGTAGCACTTCTACTTCCACCTCATCTAGTAGTGATGGTTTCACTTGTGATGCCTCACTAATGGTTGAGAATGAGACCCTCAAGAAGGAGGTCAATTGGCTCACTCACACCTTGGCTAAGGCCTATGGTGGTTAGGACCGCTTGCTTATGTGCTTGGGTAGCCAAAGAGCTTCTCTCTACAAAGAGGGATTGGGCTATATCCCCAAGAAAAGCAAGGCGGTCTTTGCTCCTCACAAGACTAGCTTTGTGAAGAACAATGGTTGGTTTTACAATAGTTGCAAGCAAGTTAGTCATGAAGAGCATGAGTGTAAGAACAAGAGCAAAAATGCTAATGTATCCTCAATTAAGATTAATTCTTTCTATGTGCTTACCAAGGGTGCAAATGGTGTAAAGGCTAAGTTTATTGGTGCACCATGGATGGGCTCAAAGAAGAAAGCCATTTGGGGTACCAAAGAGCTTAGTGACTAATCTTTAAGGACCCAAGCAAGTTTGGGTACCTAAAAAGAATTGATCTTCTTTTGTAGGTCAATTACAAAGATGGAGGAAGGCATGATGTTCTTGATAGTGGGTGCACTCAACACATGACCGGTGATGCAAGAATGTTCAACTCAATCAATACCAATGGCAATGATGGTTATGATAGTATCACATTTGGTGACAATGGCAAAGGCAAGGTTAAAGGGCTTGGTAAGATTGCAATATCCAATGACATGAGCATATCCAATGTGTTGCTAGTAGAGAGCTTGAACTTCAATTTGCTATCCATGGCTCAATTGTGTGATCTTGGATTCAAATGCATATTTGGGGTAGATGATGTAGAGATCATAAGTGTAGATGGCTCTAACTTGATCTTCAAAGGCTTTAAATATGAGAATCTATACTTGGTTGATTTCAATGCTAGTGAAGCTCAATTATCTATATGTTTGTTCACTAAGTCTAGCATGGGTTGGTTATGGCATAGAAGGCTTGGTCATGTTGGAATGAAACAATTGAATAGATTGGTTAAGCATGACTTGGTTAGAGGCTTGAAAGATGTTGTGTTTGAGAAGAATAAGCTTTGTAGCTCTTGTCAAGCTGGCAAACAAGTTGGAAACACCCATCCTAAGAAAAGCATGATGAGCACTAGTAAAGCATTTGAGTTATTGCACATGGATTTGTTTAGACCAACACAATACACTAGCATCGGTGGAAACAAATATGGCTTTGTGATAGTGGATTATTATACTAGATATACTTGGGTATTATTTCTAGTGGACAAAAGTGATGTGTTTGCAACACTAAAATCATTTGTAAAGAGCATTCACAATGAGTTTGAAACAACCATCAAGAGAGTTAGAAGTGACAATGGTAGTGAGTTCAAGAATACTAGAATTGATGAGTTGTGTGATGAATTTGGAATTAGACACCAATTCTCGACCAGGTACACTCCACAATCAAATAGCCTTGTTGAGAGGAATAATAGAAACTCATTGATATGGCAAGGTCTATGCTTAGTGAGTACAATGTGAGTCAATTTTTTTGGGCCGAAGCTATCAATATGGCTTGCTATTGTAGCAACCGCCTCTATTGTCACCCATTAAAAGAGAAGACACCATATGAGCTCTTAAATGGTAGAAAGCCCAACATTGCATATTTTTGGGTCTTTGGTTGCAAATGCTATATCTTGAAGAAAGGCACTAGATTGGACAAATTTGACAAGAAATGTGATAAAGAATTTCTACTTGGATACTCAACTACTAGCAAAGCATATAGAGTTTAGAATTTAGATAGTGGTACTCTTGAGGAAGTTCATGATGTTGAATTTGATGAAACCAAGGGTTCCCTAGATGAGAATGAGAACTTGGAAGATGTTAGAGGCATTCAACTTTCAAATACCATGAAGAACATGGATGTTGGTGAATTGTGGCCTAGGCAAGTGAATGATGATGAAGATGATCAAGTGCAAGTGCTCTCTAACACAAATTTACAAGATGATACAAATCAAGCTAGTACAAATGGCTCTCATGACAATAAAGAAAATCAAGTGGCTAGTACATCATCTCAACCCAATGTTCAAGCAAGTGCAAGCAATCAAGTTTCAATACTCCAACCAACCAATATTACAAGAGATCATCCATTGGACACTATCATTGATGATATTTCAAGAGGTGTGCAAACTAGATCAAGATTGGCTTCATTTTGTGAGCATTTCTCATTTGTATTATCCGTTGAACCAAAGAAGATAGATGAAGCATTGAAGAATGTTGATTGGGTGAATGCTATGCATAAAGAATTGAATAACTTCACAAGAAATCAAGTATGGGAATTAGTAGAGAGACCAAAGGGACATAATGTGATTGAAACCAAATGGGTTTTTAGAAACAAGCAAGATCAAGATGGGATTGTAGTAAGGAATAAAGCAAGATTGGTAACACAAGGATATACACAAGTTGAAGGTCTTGACTTTGGAGAAATATATGTCCCGGTTGTTAGATTAGAAGCAATTAGAATCTTAGTAGCCTATGTCTGTGCCCACAACATCAAGCTCTATCAAATGGATGTTAAGAGTGCATTTCTCAATGGTTACATCAATAAAGAAGTATATGTTGAGCAACGTCCTGGTTTTGAAGATGACAAGAAGCCCAACCATGTGTACAAGTTGAAGAAGGCATTGTATGTCTTTAAGTAAGCACCTAGAGCATGGTATGAGAGATTGAGGGACTTCCTACTCTCTAAAGAGTTCATGATGGGCAAGGTTGACACCACTCTTTTCATCAAGAAGATTGGCAAAGACTTATTTGTGTAGCAAATCTATGTTGATGACATCATATTTGGATCAACCAATCAAGACTTTTGTGAAGAGTTTAGAAATATGATGGCTAATGAGTTTGAAATATCCATGATTGGAGAGTTAAGTTACTTCCTTGGTCTTCAAATTAAGCAATTGAAGAATGGTACATTTGTGAGTCAAGGCAAGTACATGAAAGACATGCTCAAGAAGTTTGGCATGAGTGATAACAAAGCCATTAGCACACCAATGGAAATAAATGGCAACTTGGTTAGTGATGCAAGTGGCAATATGGTGGATCAAAAATTGTATCGGTCTATGATTGAAAGCCTACTCTATGTGACCGCATCAAGGCTAGATGTCATGTTTAGTGTGTGCATGTGTGCAAGATTTCAAGCCTCACCAAGAGAAAGTCATTTGAAAGCTACAAAGAAAATATTGAGGTACTTGAAGCATACACAAAATGTTGGTTTATGGTATCCCAAAGGAGCAAAGTTTGAGCTAGTTGGTTACTCCGACTCGAATTATGTGGGATGCAAGGTTGAAAGGAAGAGCACAACAGGCACATGTCAATTGTTGGGAAGATCACTTGTTTCATGGTCATCAAAGAAGCAAAATAGTGTTGCATTATCAACCGCTGAAGCCGAATACATATCCACCGGTAGTTGTTGTGCACAAATACTTTGGATGAAGGCCACCTTGAGTGACTTTGGAATCAAGTTCAAGAAAGTGCCGTTGCTATGTGACAATGAGAGTGTAATCAAGTTAACCAACAATCTGGTTCAACATGCAAGAACAAAGCACATTGATGTCCGCCACCATTTTATAAGAGATCACCAACAAAAAGGGGACATTTGCATTGAGAGTGTAGGCACCGAAGATCAACTTGTTGATATATTTACCAAGCCATTAGATGAGAAAAAGGTTTTGCAAGCTAAGGAATGAGTTGAACATATTGGATTTCTCAAATATGTGTTGATGCACCCCCACTTATATGACATGCCTCTCCTTCGAGCAATCCAAAGTAAAAATTGATTGGCATGCATATATCCTTTGCTAAGGACATGTTTGGTGCATCTAGTCATTTTTCACATTTAATAGGCTCATTCATGAAAATCAAATGATTTTGATGGTACCACTATTGCTTCTATGCTTAATTTGGTCTAGTGGTAGCATATGACATGTTTGTGGGCTTGTAAACCTAGTATTTGATCTAGAAAAATGAGCTATAAGTGTTTAACTCTACATGGTACAAGATAACCCTTATTTGAAGGTGTAAAGAAGCTTGTCCTTGGATCAAACCAAATTAAATATCTTTGGCAAGTGATCTAGATTGGACCAAATTTAGGAAAATAATCCTCACCCCATTGATTGACATTGATAATCTTAACCTATTTAAAATTAAACCTTTGTGGTCATTGATGACAAAGGGGGAGAAATAATGTACAAAGATAGTGAAAAGACAACAAAGGGGGAGAGAAATAAAGATATAAGTGATAAGGGGAGAATTTGACATAGGGGGAGAGATATGACAAAGGAAGGGGATCAATTAAAATTTTAAACACACAAGTAGGGGGAGCAAGCTCATGAACTTGTATGGTGCATTTGAATGTGCATTTCATATATTTGCTTGCATGGCATAAGTTTTAAATTTCAATATCCATGCTTGTGTGGTATATGCTAGTTGTAGGATTGAATGATCAAATGAAAAACTAGTATGCATAGGTTAAGAAACTAGACTTATGTTCATTTTATGGAAACTAGACCCTTGCTTCTAATGTTGATCTCATGGGGTATTCTAGTTTTTCTGTATGTCTAGTTACTAATGGTGCTAAGGATGGTATATTGGTGAACTCCGATTGGTATCACGCTTTAAAGGTCCATCTCTTATACCTTAGCATCATTTGGTAGACAGTGTCTCCTATATTTCCTATCTAAGCATATGTGCAAGCTACAATCTAAACTCTTAGCACATATGTAGGGGGAGCAATCGCTACCATTCGGGGTTCATGAAACTTGTCCATATCCTTTTACACATGGTAAATATGCTTAGGCAAGCAACATGGATTCAATTAAATTTCAATTCATGTCTTTGTGTAAGGGTTGTCATCAATTACCAAAAAAGGGGAGATTGAAAGCTCTAGTTTGGTTTGGGTGAATTGATGAAACCCTAAGTGCTAACCTAGTTCATGTAAGTGATCATGAGATAGGTAGCATTATTCCAAGTGGTGAAGCAACGGTGAAGATCATGATGATGGTGATGTCATGGTGATGATCAAGGGCTTAGACTTGGAAAAGAAGAAAGAGAAAAACAAAAAGCTCAAGGCAAACATGAAATTGATAGGAGCTTTTTGGTTTAGTGATCGAGACACTTAGCGAGTGTGATCACATTTAGGATCGATAGTCGTACTATTAAGAGGGGTGAAACTTGTATCAAAATGTGGCTATCAAAGTGCCACTAGATGCTCTAACTCATTGCATATGCATTTAGGATCTAGTGGAGTGCTAACACCCTTGAAAATGTTTGTGAAAATATGCTAACACACATGCATAAGGTGATACACTTGGTGGTTGGTATATTTGAGCAAGGGTGAAGAAGTTAGTGAAGTAAAGGAGGTGATTATCATTGTGAAACAGTGACCGAATGCAGGTCACGTAGTGATCGGACTCGGGGGAGCAGCGTCCGGTCATTTATAAAATTAGTGGTGTGCTTGGGCTACTCTCGGCCAGAGACCGGACGTAGCTGACCGAACTCTGGCTGAACACTGTTCAGCGTCTGGTCCTACTGACCTGGCGGCGCACAGAGAAGATGGTGAGTGACCGGACGTTGGGCGAGTCTAGTCGAACGTGATCGGACGCGTCCAGTCGCAATTTTACCTCTCTGAGAGCTCTCTGGAAACGACCAGACTCTAACACCTAGTGCGTCCAGTCAGCTTGCCTTTACGTCCGATCACAACTTAAGTGCATTGATGACCATTGAGATCAAGCGATCAACATTTGAAGCCAGGGAGATGTGGCGAAAATCTGAGGACCAAACGCTGGGGTCCTCCGTCCGGTCAATTTGACCGCTGCGTCCGGTCAGCCCAAATTTTAGAGGACTGAGGAGCCAACAACTCTATTTTGTTGGGGGCTCTATTTAAGGCATGTGGCCAGCTCTAGCTCACTCTCTTGGCCATTTACATTGATATAGCAAACTTGTGAGCTTAGCCAAAGCCCTTCCACTCATCTCCATCATTGATTCATCATCTTTGTGAGATTCGGAGTGAATCCAAGTGCATTGCTTGACTGTTTGCATCTAGAGGCACTTGGTGTTTGTGTTTCGCTATGGGTTTGACTTGTTACTCTTGGTGGTTGCTACCACCTAGATGGCTTGGAGCAGTGAGGATCATCGAGCGAAGGTTGGTGATTGTCTCCAGCTCCGATCGTGGTGATTGTGAGGGGTTCTTGACCTTTCCCCGATGGAGAGCCAAAATGTACTCTAGTAAATTACTTGTGGCTTGTGTGATCATCATCTTGTGTTTGTTGTGCGGCACCCTATTGAGGGTTTGGCGTGTGATGCCAATTAGCGTGTGAACCTCCAAGTGAGTGAATCACCACAACAAGGACTAGCTTGCCAGCAAGGAAGTGAACCTCGGTAAAAAATCATCATGTCATCATTTGATTCTGAGGTGATTGGTCTTCATTTGTATTTATTCTTATGATTGATTAGTTCATTCATCGACTCGGCGGTATAACCATCTTGCTCTCTCTCTTTATATTACTGCAAACTAGTTGTCAAGCTCTTTAGTGTAGCTAAGCGTGAGAGCTTGTTAGTTTGGTTAGTGTGTCTCTTTAGTTAGCCTTTGAGAGCACACTAACTTAGTGTAGTGACATAGCCATTATGTGGATAGAGACTATAGAAACTAGAATTGTGGTAGGTGGCTTGCATTTTTAGTAGGCTAGCGCAACACTCGATTCGCCTCATATTTGTCTAACCGGTTTGCTAAGTGTTGTTGTAGAAATTTTTGATAGGCTATTCACCCCCTTTAGCCATTAGGACCTTTCAGCAGCAGTAGTGCAGTAGGCAGAGATGTTGCTAGAGATAGGGGAAGGAGAGATTCGATGATCCACAAGGAGGAGAATCTAGAGAGGGTTGGCCGCACCATTCCTCTAGGTGCTTGCCTAGAAATTCCACCTCATCTTGAGGAGTTTGATAGGAGCTACATCAGAGAGTATTCTGAGGATGTAGTCATGAGGCGTCCTGTTGACACATGCTCATCCCGTGCTCAACTATGTGGGAAAGCTAAAGATGGTGGAGGAAGCACGTGAGAACAATCCCTATGAGCAGGCAAAGGATTTGGAGATAGACTACAGGTTTTGGAATGAGTTTTATTCTAACTTCTATGCATCTGTGAACTTCAACTCTAAGAAATCCAAAGTTATCAAGATGCAGTATGTTGATTGGGAGGAGATGAAGGCAAAGAATGAGCCAAAATTCAATAAGGTGATCACTGATATTATGAACTTCAGATATAATTGGAATGAGGAAGTGCTAGCCTAGTTCCATGCCACTTTCTTCTATAGCATCTACACTAATGAGATTCACTAGATGACTGAGGGATGACATTATAGAGTTGATTTTGTGACTTTTAGTTGGATCCTTGGTTTTGGAGAGAAGGAGTGTGGCTTCACTTATATTCATGATGAGGTTAGAGCTGAGATCTGTGATGTTGCCTATATGTGGATTGATAGGAGAAGTGTAGATGGGAAAGTCAGTGGCCTAAAGAGCTATTATTACATTCTAAATAATTTGATCAGGCACACTATCAATCCCAAGGATGGAGCAGCCTCTGATCTTAATGGCTATGTTAGGAATGTGCTTGCTAGATTTGCTCCTGGAGGTGATAGGTTTAATGTCCCTTGCTTCATGTGGCATGAGCCAAGGAACACCATGGAGGATGGGAGAAAGGGGGTACCCTATGCCCCTATCTCATATTTATGATTGAGAGGGTCACTGGCTACAGATTTGAGAAAGATGGTCTTCACACCGTCTACAAAATTGAGAAGATCCGAGGGGCAGGTGCTAGTAGGATAGTGAGAAGCTCTCCATCAGTTGAGGACATGCCTAAGTCGTCCCGCTTGGGGCCTCACTAGGAAAAGAAGATGGAGAAATTTAGAAAGTGGATCAAGGCCATCTTCACCACATGCACTTATGCAGCGAGGACCGCATATCAGGGCCGGTTGGAGAACCGTGAAGCCAACCGGGAGGCTAGAGAGCATGCAGGGCTGCCACCTCTTTCTCTAGTTCTATCACCGCTGAGGTTTGATGACCTCCCTAGTCTTTCTAAGATAGATTCAGAGGATGAGGAGGAGGAGGAGGAGCAGGAGTAGACAAAGCTTGATCCACACACCAGTTTGAGATCCACCTTGTAGTCCATGAGGAGGAGCACCAGATGTGAGCGCCACATTTCAACCACTCATCGCTAAGGGAGGGCGGTGGTGTCTTCTTCCTCCTCCTCCGACAACGATGATGATGATGGTGGAGAGGAGGACGTCGCAGGTGCTAGTGGAGCTACTGGTGGCAATGATGTTGATTGGGACACGATCCAAGAAGATGAGGAGTGAGTGTTGGTCTTTCCTCTTTTCTTCTCTTTTTGGTGCTTTATGTCAAAGAGGGAGAAAATTAGAGGGGTCAACAACCTTTTCGATGCTTCGATGCCATGGAGAGGAGGTTGCTGCCGCTAGAGTGATGTTCGTATCTGTTTAGAGTAGTCTTCGTTAGGTGAGAGTTTGAGAGTCCATTAGAAACTCTATTTATGTAATAATGCTACTTAAGTACTTTATATATGTGTGGGATATGGACATATATTAATCTATGCTGTCGCTTGTGATACAATTGTGCTAGAATATATATCTTTATATGTATCACAAGCTATGTGGTGTCTGTTCTGATCTGTGCTGTTATAGCAGGTGCGGCAGTGCCGCACCCAGCTACAACAGCAAACCATGTTGTGCATAAACTGTCATTTGCATCATGTTTTACATACCTGACACAATATGAAGCACCCCATAGGAGCATGGATGTAGGGGGAGCCCCATCACTTTCACTAAAATGTGAATCTTGGCTTCTTATGTCAATTTGAGAATTTGAAAGCTCTAGTTTGGTTTTGGTTAATTGATGAAACCCTAAGTGCTAACCTAGTTTATCAAAATGATTATGAGATAGGTAGCACTACTCCAAGTGATGAAGCAATGGCAAAGATCATGACGATGGTGATGGCATGGTGATGATCAAATGCTTGAACTTGAAAAGAAGAAAGAGAAAAACAAAAGGCTCAAGGCAAAGGTATAAATAGTAGGAGCTATTTTGTTTCAGTGATCAAGACACTTAGCGAGTGTGATCACATTTAGGTTAGATAGCCGTACTATTAAGAGGGGTGAAACTCATATTGAAATGCGGTTATCAAAGTGCCACTAGATGCTCTAACTCATTGCATATGCATTTAGGATCTAGTGGAGTGCTAACACCCTTGAAAATGCTTGTGAAAATATGTTAACACATGTGCACAAGGTGATACACTTGGTGGTTGGCACATTTGAGCAAGGGTTAGAAACTTCACCGACGGAGTGTCCACCCGTAGAGTGTGGATAGTCCGATAGTGCCACTGGCGCCCTATATAGAAAAGATAGAGGTTCATAGAGTGACCAGACGCTGGTGGAGCAGTGACCGGATGCTGGGTTCAGAGTCCAGTCAGTAGCAGCAGTGAGCACGCATCTCGGTCTTATGACCGGATGCTGGCTGGGTGCGTCCGGTCAGTGCTGACGTATGCTGACGTGAGGCACATAGAGGAAACGTTGAATGACCAGATGTCGGGTGAGTCCAGTCGAGCATGACCAGACGCGTCCGGTCGTGGATTTCCACGAATGGATGCTTACTAGAAATGACCGGACGCTAGGGGTCTAGCGTCCGATCACTTCATAGCAGCGCGTCCGGTCATCACTTAACCATTGGGATCGGGCGCTCAGTATTTGAAGAGAGGGGACACGTGGAACACATCGCACGACCAGACGCTGGGGTTCAACATCCGGTCGATATGATCGGAGCGTCCGGTCGCCCCGTGTTCAGTGCAGTGAGTAGCCCAATGGCTCTATTTCATGGAGGCTTCTATTTAAGCCCCATGGCCGGCTCAAGCTCACTCTCTTGGCCATTTGCATTGACATAGCAACCTTGTGAGCTTAGCCAAAGCCCTCCCACTCATCTCCATCATTGATCCATCATTATTGTGAGATTGGGAGAGAATCCAAGTGCATTGCTTGAGTGATTGCATCTAGAGGCACTTGGTATTCATATTTCGCTGCGGGATTCACTTGTTTCTCTTGGTGGTTGCCGCCACCTAAATGGCTTGGAGCAGTGAGGATCGTTGAGCGGAGGTTGGTGATTGTCTTTGGCTCTGATCATGGTGACTGTAAGGGGTCTTGTGCCTTCCCTAGTGGAACACCGAAAGGTAACTCTAGTGGATTGCTCGTGTCATTGAGTTGCCTCACTTGTGGGTAGGTTCTTATGGTATCCAATTATGTGGACGAGGTTCGTGCAACACCTCTTAGCCGTCGAACCACCAAATGTTGGTCGACACAATGGGGACTAGCGTGCCGGCAATCACGTGAACCTCGAGAGAAAAATTGGTTGTCTCTTGCCCTTTGGTATTCTCCTAGTGATTGATTTAGTATTCATCTTGTGGTTGGTTCACTCCTCTACACGGTGGTATAATCACTCTACTCACTCATTTATATTCTTGCAAACTAGTTATAGCAAGCTCTTTAGTGTAATTAGAATTGAGAGCTTGCTTTGTTGTTTTAAGTTCATCTAGTGAAGCTCTTTAGTGTAGCAAGTGTGAGAGCTCTTAGTGAGTAGTAACAAAGTAAATTGTGTGTCTAGTGATCATAGCAACTAGAATTGTTGGATAGGTGGCTTGCAACCCTTGTAGAGCTAGAGCAAGTTTGCATTTCGCTATTTGTCATACTAATCAAATTGCTCTAGTTGGTTTATAGATTTTTAATAGGCTATTCACCCCCCTCTAGCCATATTAGGACATTTCATAATTCAATTCTCTATTCACATACTTAGTGGGAGGCTCTACACCCATGGCTCAAAAATCTCAGTATTTATTTCATATCTTTTGTAAGCTCTAATTGGGTTATCATCAATCACCAAAAAGGGGGGGATTGAAAGTGCAAACAAGCCCTAATTGTGGGTTTTGGTGATAATGACCACGTAATTAGAGAACTAATAAGATTTATCGAGATGACAAGCAGGGAATTTATATTCGATGAGGCTACACGAAACGGAGGAGCCCCCAATTACAAATATAGATGGCTTCAAACTCAAAGGAGGTTTAAATTCTTTTATATTTTGAATTTGAGTATAGGAAAAACCGTACTATAAAGGGGGACGCAATGCTTAAGCTAATATATGCTACCAAGTGCTCAAACAACCACATGCATCCTTAGATTCATAGCCAAGATAGTCTATACTTCACTATTACCCTTGTTGTGTTACGTGGTGCGGCACTGCCACACTTAAGTCACGGCACAAGGAAGTTAGCGCCCATGCTGACTTCCTCGGATGGCTCGAGACGTATTAAAAGGTCTCGCCCGACCCCTTAGGTGCTGGCTCCGTCTCTCCCGACCTTAAAGTCGCGGGCTCCGTCTCTCCCAACCTCGAGGTCATGGGCTCCGTCTCGCCCGACCCTGAGGCCACGGGCTCTGTCTCGCCCGACCCCTTAGGTGCAGTGACCGTTGGGGGCTGGGGGTATATATACCTTTCCCCTTCCTCCCCAACGGCTATCTGCCTCTTCTTCCTCACTTCAGCACGTCCAAAAAAGAGTAGGAGCTCTCTCTCTCTCTCTCTCTCTCTCTCTTCCTCCATTGTTGACCTCAAGCCCCAAGCAAATCCAATGATTTCTCCATCAATCCTTAAGGAAAAAGAGTCCAAAATTCAATTAGAGAGCAGCTCCATTGATTCTCCAACTCTAAAGAGCACTTGGTTCACGCTTTGGCCGACGGTAGTGTTTGTTACTCTTGGAGCTTGGCTCCTAGCCGGCTAGAACGTTGCCCATAGAGCTTGTCAACTTGTGTGGCAACCCTGGGAGGACTGTAACCATCTCTTGAAGTTAGTAAACTCACCCCTCATCTCAAGAGTTAAGTCTCTTGATTTGAGAACGAGGAAGGGTTGGAAAGCCGTAAGCCTTAGTGGCTAACCTCAACAACGTGGAGGTAGGCAAGCCTTGGTGGCGAGCCGAACTACGGGATAAATCATTATGTCACTTGTGCTTGATTTACATTACTTGCATGACATATTGTGGTTGAGGTGATTACTAGGGTTTCTAGTCGATCTACTTGTGTGTGGTGTTCCTACCACTTTTAGCTCTTGATCTGTGATTGTCATCGCTGCATTAAGCTAGTAAATTTCTCTTATCTAAGTTTTCGTTCACGGATTTTGAACTGTGATTCAAAGTTGTCTGCAGGTGTGGCAGTGCCGCTGTTCTGGCCCAGCAGTGCCGTTGGGTGAATTTAATAAAAGTTTGAGTGTTTATTTTGACAGGCCTATTCACCCCCCTCTAGCCCAATCAGAGATCCTACAGGGTCCATTTGTATCTTTCCTTGTTTTTTTAATAAAGCCTTTTTGTAGGGGCTCTAGCCCCTCCATTTCTTTAAAAAATGTACATCCATGGATTATTTTTATTTGCATTTCTCGTCACCAATAAGGATGGCGTAAGGCAAAATTTACTATGACAAGAGATATCTGATACCTATTACTTTGAGCCAAGATTCTTCCTTAAATCACTTTTCTCAATGCAATTGATGCTCTAGATGAATAGAGCCTTGTTGAACATCGAAACTACACAGTGCAGTTCTTATATGTTGAATCCAATAATCAACCCAAAAATATTTGACATGCCGCAAGATCCAACATTTCGAAACCAGTCGAAAACACATCTAAATTGATGAAAGAATATTGATAGTTGCGTCGTTGGGGAGAGCATATGATGCAAATTCCTCACCTCTAATTTTTTATTTCCTCTCCCAAACCATTGATGATGAAACCGATGGCCTAGATTAACTGTCCTCGTTGGCAGTGCCTAGGGGCACCCTCCCCTTATAGATAATGGCCATGCATTGGTCGCCTGCCAATGAATCGATGCCTGCAACAGCAACCTCATCATGGCAATCAATGAAATCATAGCAGGTAACAAGATTTTGACTGAAAATCATCTGATTTCGTCAGTAGATTCATTTGGGCTAAACCCTAAGCATATTAGATCTAAAAACTATGTATAAAAGAGATCGGTCCCCTATCCTACTTGTCACTGGCAGACTTGCTGGAAAGGAAGAATGAGAGGAGCCCTAGACAGCAGCGGCAGTGGTGGCGAGAAGCAAGGGCAGTTCTCTCCTATTGGGGCAGTGATGGCATACTGCAAAAATTCAATAGTCTTAAAGAGGGGACTTTCTTACCAAGGGTAATTTGCCTAGTTGAAACTGGAATGGTAGCATTCTCTATTACCTTCATAGCAAGTTAGAAAATACGTAACACCTTTTGCTAGAGCGTTACTGTGATAAAGCCTTGGAGTGTGTTATGCACCTTGTTTTAGGCATGGAACTTCCAAAAGAGTATAAGTCATTTGTTTAATTCTTTGTCTAATCAACTAGTCAGAATCTTAGGTCTTTGTTATTGTTAGTGGCTGCAGGAATTAGCTGGCCCACTTGGCGTAGAGGCAATGGTCTTATGTTCAATAATGACCATACAACAACCTTTTTGTGGGTTACAGTGGTTTTGCAGCTCATTAGAGTGAAGGACCAAAACTACATTTAGAAGAAGGATCAGGGAGGGTGAATGAGACCCAATTTAAATGACATCGAGCATACAAAGAAATATAAGAAAAAAAATTCCCAATTATCAATCGGGCCATCTCTATTCTAGCATTGCGAATCCACAACCATAGTGCAATTAAATTAATGGACCTGGGAGCGATGCTAAAGATATCACAGCATAAGGCCCTGTTTGGTAAATCACCTTCAATAGCGAAGTAGTTTTTTTTTTTGTCTTCAGTGAAGCTAAAGATATTTAAAAACAAAGGTTGGTAAAACAACTTCTCAGGTGAGATAGTAGAGATAAAGCTAGGACAAGCTAGTATTTTTAGTTTCACCTTGGTTCTTGTGTTGTGAGAGGAGCTTAATAACAGTTTTGTGAAGCTGGGACAAAAAATCCTAACAAACAGGATGTAAGTACATCAATATAACAAGGCCACGGACACACAAGCTAACTAATTTCAAGCTAACTAGGCAAATAGGACATTTCCCAACCGTGAGTACTAGCTCAAGCAAAAGGATTAATAATGATAAGCTAATGATTACTTGAAAAGGTGCTTCGTTCAATCAAATAAAGTCCAAGCATAGTTTCTGTTCTACAACATGCCCACATAACGAAACCAAAAAACTTGATAGACTGCAAAAAGCAAAAACTAGGTAGATTGATGAATGAAAGATAGCACGGACCGACACCAGAAGCTTTCCCGTCGAACTGTTATCTCTGAACAGAGACAGACTTGCCCTTGTTGCAATTGCGGTCACAAGATAAGGGCACCCGACATTACGGTGCTGGCAAAGAAGAAGAAGAAGAAGAAGAAGAAGGGCCGGACAAACAGAAAGGTCCTGTGAGGCCCAAACGCTTAAAATGAAGGATCCAGTGAGGCCCAAACGCTAACAGAGTGCCGCTTCTCGAGCACGACACCGATAGAGACTGAAAAAGGGTTATAATCAATTCTCACTCAGCCACACACACCCCAAAAGATTTGAGTTTCAAAATACCAAATTTAGCAAACTGGGAAAACGTAGAGGAGGAATTGGCACGCTTGTGAGGAGACGAAGTCATGCTCCCGGTGCTCTGTTTAGCACACACCGGACGCCGTCGGCCTATACACAGACGCAACCCAGTTTTCAGCCGAGCACGTATGGACGTGCACGACGGGACAGGTCCGGTGCTAACTCGTGTGGTTTCCCGAGAATGTGAAGCTGCAAAATATTCGGCTCTAAAAAGCACCGAACGTGTCCGATATGGCACGGGTTTTAGAGAGCATGTTTCTAGGAAGTCAGAGCACATAACTCATCGAACAGGTCCGGTGTGTTGCACCGGATGTGAACAGTGTCCAATGGCTAGTTTTCTAGGTCGTTGGAATTCGATCATGACAGGTTCTTTGTGCCCGCCGCGGCTGCTTCAAGAGGATAACGGTGGTCTCTCATGTCAGGCTATAAATAGACCTTATAGCCGTTGGCGGAGCGTCGTTAGGGCCATAGAGGGCTCCGGCCCCCCTTGCCATGACCAGTTTTCTGAAGATCACAGTTGAGCATACAAATTACCATACGTGGGGTGTGTTGCTACTTCAATAGTTGATGCATGGCTGCCACGCGCGCGCTCTCAGTTCTCTCTAGCCTCTGCGACGAGTTCGCGCTTCCATACTCAGGCAGTCCAGCCTCCGCGGCCCATGCTCTCGCCTCTGCATCTGCTGCATGCATGCAGATAGCCGGATACGGCTTCTCTTCTTCTATTTTTGCTCCCAAGTAATTTGTTGTCAATCAAGATATGTTATTATTTTTGAGATGGTCGCTAGTTCATACAAATTGGCCCCCTCTACGTGTTACTTCACGCTCCCGCCACTGCTTATAGCTGGCCTTGGCCACTCTGTTGGCATCCCATTCACTTGCATACACCTGTTGAGAGCTGAGAAATACACTCTACTAACTTGCATCCCCCGATTCATCAATTAGGTGAGATTGGAGAGCCTCCAGTGCATTTGCATCGTTGTTCTTGCATCATGTGACAGTAGTTGAGCGCATGAGCTGGTGGAGCTCTTGTTTCTCTGGGTGGTTGCCGTCACCTAGCCGCCCTGGTGATTGGAGGGATCATTGAGCTCTTTGGTGAGTGTTCGTGAGATAGATGGAAATCCTAGAGCTGTAACAGACACTTTGGACGAATCTTAGACCCTGTTTGGCATGGCTCCAACTCTGGGTGGAGTTACTCCACTCCAGAACTCCAGGTGGAGCCAGCTCTGGGTAGAGTTGGAGCCGTCTGATGGAGGTGTTTGGCTGGGAGGGTGTCCCCAGCTTCACAAAAGAGGAGTTTGAGGGTAGATTGCCATTCTTGCCCCTGGTTTGAATAAATACACCGTTCTTTAGACAAAAATGAATGACTTGAACTTCTCACAAATATGAAATGAAAATACATGCAGTAAATTCCAAAATAATTACTAATACATTTCAAGCCAAGTCATTGAGATTAATCCAATTTGTTCAACACATAATGAGTAGTACAGATAAACAATCAGTAGCCAATTAGTAGATATTTGGACTGCATCTATCTACTGCTCTCCATGCCCCAGCGCTCGAGGTGTCCCTAGCCTCGCCGCCCCCGCCCTCGCCTCTGCTCGTCGAGAAGTCCAGCGCCGCCGCCATGTCCTCCGCCACGTTCCACTTCCCGACGCGCGCGGTGCACGCGCTGCTCACGCTGGCGCTGGACTTCCACAAGCGGATGTACGCGCCACTGCCGTGGGGGTACTACGGCAGCGTCGTCCACTTCACCCGTGTGCGCGCCGACCTCGACGCCGGGCTGCCCGCCGTCGCGGCGGCGCTGGACCGCCACGTTGCCGGCATGCCAGAGGACGAGCTGTGGCGCGCCGTGGAGTGGCTCCACGCCCGCCAGTAGCAGGAGGGCGACGGCGTTCGGCGGGGCTCGGCGGACGGGCGGGGCTCGACGGACGGCGGCGGGGCTCGGGCAGACAGCAGCGGGGATGGATGGAGGCCGCCGGTGTGGGTGGCGGCGGGCAAACCCTAGCGGCGGCGGGGGTCGGGCGCCAGAACAGAGCAGTCGCGGATTAGAGGAGGCGCAGGAGGGACATGTGGCGTGAGGGGTCTCGGAAGGAAAAGAACGAACCGTTTTTTTTGTGTAACCAGTGACATTGGTGGGTAATTATCCACCAACTCCACGAGGAGGTTCATATTGAGTGGTTCTGGAACTGCAAAAGATGTGCTTCAAAGCTCCACCTCCATTTGCACTACAGCTCCATAGAGTTGGCAGCTCTATAAAGTTTTGGAGCTGAGATATTTGGCTGGAAAATTAGTTGGAGTTGCTAGAGTTCAGCTCCAGAGCCATGCCAAACAAGCGCTTAGATCACGCATGAGCTAGCTCCACCGTAGATCTGGACGATGAAGCTTTTCGAGACGTACTCTTAATCTGGGACAATAATCACGTCAATGGCTCAATAATGCTTTGTCTACTCTGTTTGGGGTCCACTCCAGCTAGTCCCACCCACCGCGCCCACAACTCCAAGCTGTATAAATATACCGTCGGCCGTCTCATACCGCCGAACCAAATCCAGCTTCCGCAGAAAACAAGCTCCCGCCTGCCGACTCCCATAGTTTCCACTCCACTTCGATCCTATCCTCCCTCAAGCACTCAACCAAGAACCTTTCCCCTTCCAAGTTACTCGAGGAATCCATGTGCGGCGGTGCAATCATCTTCGACTACATCCCGGCGCGGCGCCGGGTGTCCGCCGCCGACTTCTGGCCTGATTCCGAAGCCGATGCCGAGTACTCTCACGCCTCGCACACCCCTGCCCCTGGGAGAGGTAAGCAGCTCTGATTCCGTTCCGTCGTGCTCTGTTTCTTCCTTCATTTTCTCCCGTCCCGGCGACAACACGCCATCAATCCAGAACGGTCAATGGTGTGCTGTGAGTGACGCTCTGCTGCCGACTGTTCCCGTGTATGCAGCGCCGCGCGCGAAGGCGAAGCGTGGCCGCAAGAACCAGTACCGCGGCATCCGTCAGCGGCCGTGGGGCAAGTGGGCGGCGGAGATCCGCGACCCCGTGAAGGGCGTCCGCGTCTGGCTCGGCACCTACCCCACCGCCGAGGCCGCCGCGCGCGCGTACGACCGCGCCGCCAGGCGCATCAGGGGCGCCAAAGCCAAGGTCAACTTCCCCAACGACACCTCCAGCGTCACCGTGCCGACGGCCGCGGCGGGGGCGGCTGCTGCTGCACAGGCCCCGGCCGTTCTCCCGGCGCCCAAGGTGGAGGCGCAGACACAGGTGTCCGACGAGGTCAAGGAGCTGTCCGAGGAGCTGATGGCCTACGAGAACTACATGAACTTCCTCGGCATCCCATACATGGAGGGCGGGAATGCAGGTGCAGGTGCAGGTGCCACCACCGCTGCCGCTGCCGCTGCCGCCGTCGCCGAAGAAGCGCAGGTGCCGGCGCCGGCCGGGCTGTGGAGCTTCGAGGACTGCTACTACCCGCCGTCTCTGTCGCTCTTCACTGAATAATGAACGCGGTTTACCGTGTCTGTTTTGTTAACTCTTTTGTGAAAAGATTTCCTGCTCGTCGTAGTCGCTCTGATGTGACGACTAAGCATCAATCGAGCTCCTGTCTTGTGTTTTGTTGAACCCATCCATTGTTTCGTTTTTGTGAGTGTATTCTGTGTCTCTGTAACTCGCAAGTTGAGGCATGTAATCAAGATTTGCAGTTTAACTCTGATCTCTGCTGTTCAGCAGCTCGCTGCAGAGGAATCTATTTCATTTTGTACGTGATTGAATTGGTTTTACAGTGACAACGCGCTGTAGAGTGTTGATCGATGCATCTGATTCTCGCATCGGTACGCCAGAATTAGCCCTACTTTATATTAGAACAATGTTTTTCTCTTCCCACAAATCAGCCGAACAGATCCCAAGACCCCGGCCGGGTAGCGAAGAAACTTTCAATCAAACAGAACCACAACATGCGGATGCGGCTAGTCTTCTCCGGACCGTAGGATCAGGACTCAACTGAATATGCCGCGTAGAGCGCGACCCCGGTGCCTCCGCGCCGCCGTTTCGCGGCCCGTTGTTTTGCGGTCGCGTAGTCCTAGCCCTGTTTAGTTCCCCTCCAAAACGCCAATTTTTTCAAGATTTTTCGTCACATCGAATTTTTGGACGCATGCATGAAACATTAAATATAAATAAAAAATAAAACTAATTACACAGTTTAGACGAAATCCACGAGACGAATCTTTTAAGCCTAATTAGACTATAATTGGACACTAATTGCTAAATAACAACGAAAATGCTACCGTAGCGTTTTGCCAAAAATTTGGCATCCAAACTGGCCCCTAGGGCTTGTTTAGTTTGCAAAATTTTTGGCGAAATAGCACTGTAGCATTTTCGTTGTTAGTTGACAATTAGTGTCTAATCATAGTCTAATTAGGCTTAAAAGATTCGTCTCGTAAATTTCGTCTAAAGTGTGTAATTAGTTTTATTTTTTATTTATATTTAATGCTTCATACATGCGTCCAAAGATTCGATGTGACGAGAAATCTTGAAAAATTTGGTATTTTGGAGTGTAAACCCTAGTATCTCCAGCTAGCGGTCGTACACGGCGCTAGAACAGGAACAGGTTGCTTGGAGTACACGCCAAGGCGCGTCAGGCATTTACCGTGGGCCGCCGGGAATTCATTCGTGGGGCAGCCGCTGGTTTTTTTGGGCCGGCGGCGCACGCCGAAACCCAAAGGGGCCCGCATCCACCCACCTACCTCCGTGTCTGCCGGTAAGACCAAGAACAAGAAGGAAAGGCGAACATGGCATCTTCTGCACGCAACGACGCAACGCCACTGCTCTGGAGATGTTTGCAGTCCATACAGCGATTTCCTCTGTTTTCAGTACTCTTACTCTGGTACGTAATTCACACACCCATATAGTTACACTGTTAAAAACTTCAACACATAACCCCGTTCGACTTGCTGAATCTTGATTGAAATTGGCTGAAAACACTGTTCTGGCTGAAATGTTGTAAGAGAAAAACACTGTTCCGGCTGAAAAAAAGAAACCGAACAAGTCAGATATGGGGTAAGCCGAATGAGGCCAAATAAGTTCTGAAATACTTAGTTAAATGCAAAAAATATTAGTGGACAGTTTCCGGCTGAAAAAAAAGAAACCGAACAAGTCAGATATGGGGTAAGCCGAACGAGGCTAAATAAGTTCTGAAATACTTAGTTAAATGCAAAAAATATTAGTGGACAGTAGCAATTAAATATTTATACGGGTTTAATAGGGATTCATTCACTAACAAACACTTGTCAAACTAGGAATAGTAAAAGTCAACACTGACAAGTAGTAAATTTACTTACGGAGGGGATGTACCATGTCTGAAGCCGGTGCTGCTAGGATCGTATTGGACTTTATATTGTAGAAAGAAAGAAAGAACAAACAGAAAACACTATTCCAATTGAGGTTTCAACTTTCCATCTGCAACGTGACGCATGAGATACTTCATGATCAACCCATAGATGTTTCTTTAGAAAACTAAGTACACAAGCAGCCGTCTACATACATATATGCTCATTCATCTCTATAAAATACTATAAACACATGTGCATACACTTTATTCCTGTGGGCACCTTTAAATAATTGGATCGTCAACGCATGTCATACACACGTTGCTTACCATGAAAAAACAGTCTGAAAAAAATCTAGAAAAAATATCAGGAAACTGGAATCGTCCCCAACCTAATAGTTCTGCCTCCCACTCCGAGACCTCCCCACCGCCGACGACGAGCGCCCCGACTAAGCCGTAGCCACCGAGGGCACCGGATGAGCCCTCCTGCTCGCCGCGCCACGAGCGATGCCGGTGAAGCCCGGCGCCCGCCCCAGCCATCACGCGGTGCTGGTGAAGCCCATCGCGCAGACCTCGGGCCTCGGCTGGAACCCTACGCGTAGCCCGTCCCGCTCGGCCGGAGAGAAGCGGCCGCTGCACGTCAAGCAGCAACAGCTTCTTCAAGTCCTCCTACACCCTAGCTCGTTGCTGCCACCAGGTGTGCCAACCCCTTCTCTTCCCTTCATGCTGTGCAAAACCGAGTACCCAACACTAACTTAAGCTAATTGGCTATTTCTATTCTGATCTGATCTAATTGCATGTGTGTACATGTATTATGCATGCTATGTTTCCACAATGTCCAGTATATTGATTGGCAAAATGAAAATTCTTCAGCTAGGGCATATATCAAAGGAAATTATTGCTAGACATTGGTTGATAGTGTGCTCCTAGGTATATAAAACTACAAATTGGTTGAGAGTGCTCCCAGGTATCAGACGAAGCAAACTCTGCTTCTTCCCTGACTTGTCATGACTTCATGCTGATTGTACAACTGAGGCACGTTTGCTATTTTAGTATTGTTACTTTTAGAACAACACTCTGTTTTGCTGTTAGGATATATAAATATGCTTCTGTTTTGGAATGCATAGGCTTGAGATGTGCTATTTACCACCTTTCTCTAAATGTAAGGTTGTTGTAATGGGCTTGATCTAACCTGAGGTTGGACACGTCCTGAAAAACTTTAGATTGGATGTCACAATCAGCTTTAATCATCTACTGGGAGTTTGTATACAGAATAACACTCCTCAGTTTATTTAACTTGCAAGTTCATCCATTACAGTAGGAAAAATCATTGTAGTTGTAACTTCTTATAATTTTAGCATATGGATTCTTTATTCTTAGGAAAAAACCGATGCATTCAGTTTGATAGGAGACCGATGCATTCAGTTTGTAGTCCTTTTCAGACATGTGTTTTTTTGTTCTTTGTCATGGGGTATTGTTCTGAACGATTCCCAACCAGAAGCCTAAACACGAAGAACCTAAACCTGGTTACGGATTTGTAATGGTATGGTTGGGTGGCTGCTTTACAACAGTGTATCTTTCTGATGTTTTTCATGATTGTTTAAAAATTAAGTTGGTAAATGATGGATCATGTCACAATCTTCTTTTTCATATGTAAGATTATTGTAATGGGCTGGCGATGTGCAAGATTACAAAGCGAATGCATTATCTTTTATTCTATTTGTACTTGTTGTTTGAAAAAGAAAATTAGTTTTAGGGACTTCAACAATTTCAGGATAGCCTAACTTATTAGAATGTTATTTATTCCATTAAGTTTAACATCTATTAATCATTTTTCTTATCTCAGGTCTGCTACACCCCATCCTTTCTTATGTACCGAGGAAACCAAAGGTATTAATGGTTTTTCTTGAAACATCTTTGAGTAGTACTCATAGGTTAGATGCCGTATATTCACTCTATAATTATCTGCAATAGGAACCTACATAACTGTTTCTAGAGGTAACAACAATCCACAATGGGTATTGAGAGGAGGCAACGGTACTGGATTTTTCTGAACTGTTTTCATTATAGTATTCAGAGCCACTGACTAACAAACTAAAACGCATCAGCCACTACATATGGTATGCTCCTCTAGACGTGAGGACAACTAGCTGCTGTTATGTAGAAATTTATGGGTACATGCATGTGAATTGCCATTAACTTACAATGGCCCGCTTATGTTTGTGAATTTTTCCATATGCACACAAGAGAGCTTTTTTAGCACTCTCATGGAATGCTTGCATATCTGCTGTCAACCTGGTATTCAGAGCTAATTTGACAGCATTAGGTTCAAATAGAAATGACTCGGCGTGCCCAGCTCCCACTCCGGCCCAAGAAGTAAT
Organism: Miscanthus floridulus; assembly: GCF_019320115.1. Taxonomy (NCBI): domain Eukaryota; kingdom Viridiplantae; phylum Streptophyta; class Magnoliopsida; order Poales; family Poaceae; genus Miscanthus; species Miscanthus floridulus. The sequence goes on from NC_089584.1 coordinate 45,360,850, forward strand.
CAACCAAGAGTCACTACTGACCTGGCACATTAATACACTATCTTACTGCCCAAGCAGATTCCTATCTATAGCAATGTATGTTAGGCGGTTTTGTCGATGCTTGAACTATAGTTAATTGACCTTTTTAATGGCCAGTGCAAGCGATAAACCACAAATAGTTACTTATTTTGTCCTTTATTAGACCAACATATTTCTAAGCTTATGTGTTATTGACTGTGCTGTTGCAGGGGACTGCTCATTTACTTGGTGTAGTGGTGAAAGTGTGCACTGTAAGGTTGTGTAGCTGATCAATGATTGCATCATCAATCATGCAGGCTTTTCTTGAGGGATCAATCATGAAAGCTTGGTAGAGTGCAAACATGTAGAATCCATTCTACTGACAAAAGCACATCTCATGGCATCAGATTGATCACCAAACATTTCATCAGAGATCCTCCATTGCAGGTACCCGATACCCCACATTGCTAATATGTCATTGTGTAGTTAGAATTGGAAATAATAAAAAAAGTCCTTTACATCTATGTATTGCAGAGAGATTAATTGCTTAGTATGGAGGAGGCAATATAGCAATAGTACTATCACATAGCAACTATGAAGAGTGAAACTGATGCATTTTGGATAGAGAAACAGAGTTGCTATGGTTCACAAACTTGTGCCAATCCACCTATAATCAACAACAACAACAACAAAGCCTTTAAGTCCCAAACAAGTTGGGGTAGGCTAGAGTTAAAACCTAGCAGAAGCAATCAAGGTTCAGGCATGTGAATAGTTGTTTTCCAAGCACTCCTATCTAAGGCTAAGTCTTTGGATATATTCCATCCTTTTAGGTCTCCTTTTATTGCTTGTACCCAAGTCAACTTCGGTCTTCCTCTGCCTCACTTCACGTTACTATCCTAGCTTAGGATTCCACTACGCACAGGTGCCTCTAGAGGTGTCCATTAGACATGTCCAAACCATCTCAACCGGTGTTGGACAAGCTTTTCTTCAATTGGTGCTACCCCTAATCTATCACGTATATCATCGTTCCGAACTCGATCCCTTCTTGTATGACCACAAATCCAACGCAACATATGCATTTCCGCGACACTTATCTGTTGAACATGTCGTCTTTTCATAGGCCAACATTCTGCACCATACAACATAGCAGGTCTAATCACCATCCTATAAAACTTGCCTTTTAGCTTATGTGGTATCCTTTTGTCATATAGGACACCAGATGCTTGATGCCACTTCATCCACCCTGCTTTGATTCTATGGCTAACATCTTCATCAATATCCCCGTCTCTCTGTAGCATTGATCCTAAATATCAAAAGGTATCCTTCCTAGGCACTACTTGACCTTCCAAACTAATATCTTCCTCTTCCCGAGTAGTAGTGCGGAAGTCACATCTCATATACTCAGTTTTAGTTCTACTGAGTCTAAAACCTTTGGACTCCAAAGTCTTCCGCCATAACTCTAGTTTTTTATTCACTCCTGTTCGGCTTTCATCAACTAGCACTACATCGTCCACAGAAAGCATACACCAAGGGATGTCCCCTTGTATGTCCCTTGTGACCTCATCCATCACTAAGGCAGATAGATAAGGGCTCAAAGCTGACCCTTGATGTAGTCATATCCTAATCGGGAAGTCATCCGTGTCTCCATCACTTGTTCGAACACTAGTAACAACATTGTTGTATATGTCCTTAATGAGCCCGATGTACTTCATTGGGACTTTATGTTTGTCCAAAGCCTACCACATAACATATCTTGGTATTTTATCATAAGCCTTATCCAAGTCAATAAAAATCATGTATAGGTCCTTCTTCTTCTCCCTATACTGCTCCATAACTTGTCTTATTAAGAAAATGGCTTCCATGGTTGACCTTCCGGGCATGAAACCTAATTCGTTCATAGAGACCTGCGTTATTGCTCTCAAGCGATGCTCAATAACTCTCTCCCATAGCTTCATAGTATGACTCATCAACTTAATTCCCCGGTAATTAGTACAACTTTGAATATCCCCTTTATTCTTGTAGATCGGTACCAATATACTTCTTCTCCACTCGTCAGGCATCTTGTTCGATCAAAAAATATGGTTGAATAGCTTGGTTAGCCATACTATAGCTATGTCCCCGAGGCATCTCCACACCTCAATTGAGATACCATCCGGTCCCATTGCCTTACCTCCTTTCATCCTTTTCAACGCCTCTCTAACCTCAGATGCTTAGATTCTGGCCTCGCTTCTTTTTGTAGAATTTAAGATCAAACTTAAGGAAGTAAAGTGGGATAACACATCAAACACTAAGATAAAAGGTGAGGAAAAACTAACTTGCTACATTGAACATAAAGAAATTATAGGTTCAGCTGTTTGGGATGATACACTAAAATATTGGAAGAAGGATTTAGGTTATACAGTGTGTGCATATGAATACACACTCAAATTTATTTAAGCAATCCCAGCTCATTAGTTAATTCCTTAGCATCTGGATGACTTTAAAGTTCAATGCACTTTTTGCGATCACAGTTTTATGATCTAGGTTTCACTCTTCTTGACTCGAATCTATCACTACCATAATATCTATCGGTTGCATTTGCTATGCAGACATATAAATATATTGGAGAAGGTTGTTTTTGCTTTAGTCATATTATTTAACATCAGTTTGGAAAGACCATTGCAATTTCTTGCCTATTTCCCATTTTGTGTGAATCAATTATGAAGTAAAAATCATGCAAGATTGAGGCAGGGCACCTATTGTTACTTTGACATCACCAAATGAATATCATGGTTGATTACATTGTAAATGCAATTGTGATACATTCATTTCTTTTTTTTAGTTCAGTACACATTTGGATAATTCCATTGGGTGCTAATGTATGAGGAAGACATGTCTTAGTATTTCAGTTATGGCCTAGAAGCTTCAAACTTCATCTCCAGCACCTGCAGTAGGCTACCTCCACTAATACTAATTTTGAAGATGTTGTACATCCAAATTTCCATTATGGCCTCATTTGATGGTGTTGTGCTTCCTTTGGTTAAGCAAGATTTTTGTTTGTGTAGATCCTTTTTGGGGCTAACATGTTCTCAACCAGGCTACAAATTGGCCATCAAGTGGTTACATGCTTCTCATGGAGCTTTGAAAGGAGTGACAGGGGCTATCTGCCCTGCCACTACAAGGGAACATCACACTTATGCATCTTTTTAAGGAAAATAAGGGTGATGAATCTATGATCACCTGAGAATATATATTTTTCCCAAAAGTAAGGGATATTAATAGTTATGACCATGATCAAATTAGATTAGTGTAATTTTTTTCCATGCAAAAGGACGAGTACTAATATGAATGAAATTGCTAGGTGTTGGTGCGGTAAAAATTTTGTAGAGCACCCAAAAAGAATTGAACTATTGGATAACTAATATGAATAAAATTAACTGTAATTAATTTTGATTGAGGACAAACATGATGAATGAATGCACTTGTCAACCATCATATAGTATGCTGAATTTGTATAGAAAAAAATGTATGAACCGTGTGATGTTTAGCCATAGCAAAGGATTTTTTAGCTCCCTTTGCAACGCATGAGCTAAGAGTCATTATTTTTTTAATACTCTTATTGTGTTGAAAATTTTGAGGCTTCCATAGCAACGCACATGCATTTGCTAGTCAAGAACTTAACCTCGAGAGGACAGGTCCCTCCACAAAAAAGCTGCCCAGTTTACAAGCCATAGATTCCTTTACCATACCCATTTATCTTATTAAACATCTATATGAAAAAATTAAATTCAAATAAAATCAAAATTTTCTTAAAATAATTTCCATCATAAAAGTAGAATGCAATAAATTCCACTAATTCTAAAATTCTCTTGCATCATGGCTATTGCTCGTCTATACTATTGGGGTATTACCTAGATAGTGTAAGTGGCCAAGAAGTGCAGAGAACTAGGAAGACGAGACATAAAGTAAACAATGGACGAAGGAAAAAAAGAATGAGGGTGACCACAAGTTCTTATTTGTATTTTTTTTTGTAAATAGATAGTTTTTTTGGTTACAAGATCATGGTCATTTAACATAGGACACAACAATGATCATAACATTAATTTCTCTAATCTGAGAGACGTGATAGTGAATGTCCTTTTTGCCCTTCAATAAAGTAGAGCTTGCATGTTAGCTCCATCCTCCTTACTATCTTGTTTGTCCTCTTGTTCTTTCACCTACATCAATGGGAGGTAGGGTAGGGACAATGGATGTGGAGGCATAGGTAGAGGTGGAGGTGGGCACCATTATTAAAAGGGACACTAATGGTATAGAGTAGAGAAATGATGATAAGTGTAGATGAAGAACATAGTCGTTGTAGCTATATCAGAGCTAATGGAACTAGATCAAAGGGTGCATGCCAGAACAGTAGTCCCATGCGCGTTAGGCAGTGAAGTATGAGTGTTGCTAGAGCAAGGAAGATGGTGTAGCCATGCGGCACCTCACGTTGAGCTATAGGCACAAAAACATGGAGAGGAAGAAGATAGGGGATGGTGAGCTGACATGTGGAGCCCAATTCAATGGAGTGAAAAATAATATATCATATCATGTATCTCTCAAATCATAGAAATTAATATTAACATTTGTATGGTGTTCTAAGGCAAAGAATCACATGTAATGGTATTGACAAATTTAGTCACTTGTGTGAAATGGTGAATTGCACAAAACTTGGATAGAGCGTACCCTGTTATGTTTCACATATGAAATGATCAATGCCACATAACTTGGATGCACCATTGATATGAATACATGCATCATGCATAGCAATGAACCAATTAAAATAACATTGTTGAGATCTTTTTACTCTAGCAGATCAATCATATTAATCCAATACATAAATCTCTATTGCTCAACTGTATTCTAGCTTAGAACTTTGATGACTGGCCAATGAGTGCAGCGTAGAAGATGACATTCCATGTGTGTGGGATACCGAAGACACACCGGTGGGTGCAGTCGGTGCCGAAGTTGTCACCATTATACTTTGTGGCATGCCCATCCTTCCTCAGTTGTGACACAAAGATGGTGTCCAGAAGATGCACAGGCTTCGTCGTACTCGCCAGGATTCACCTCATGATCACATCTTGTGGATTTGACTCACCGTGGTACGCATCCATGTTGTTCAACAGCTGTGTCTCTCTCTCTCTCTCACACATCTTACCCCACGGCGCACCCCATTCTTCTTTCCTGCAAGCATGGTTGTAACCTTGCAAACTCTTATAAAAAATAGAAAATCTCTATTTGTTTACAAGGACAATTGTGTAGAGTACAGTGCCATTACAAGAAAAGTACATTCATACTTCTGGTAGGAGGGAGAGAATCCCTAGAAGAAGACTTGGGTGTAGGTTAGGTTCAGGTGGGCATCAATCCGTCTAGCCCAAGTTTGTAGCCCCTTTGTGAATGCCTACGTTCGGTCCATGTCCTCCAATAACGTGTTGCCAACCTGAATGTAATCCCACCTGCAGCGAAGGATAGACAAAGTCCCAACCTACTCAAATTCACATGCCCAGCTAGGTAGACCTGGCCTGGTTGAATAAAAAAGTAATAACCTAGATATCTATGGTTTTGGAGGGAGAGGAGGTATCACGTTTTATTTGAGCCACCACCAGCGCCAAGAGCCAAAGACAAGCACATCAATACTAAACCAGTTGCGACCTTCATTCACTACTAAAAATGTTTTGTAGCAATACCTCCTTTTTTGTAGGGGCAGTTTTCGATTGAGCCGCCCCTACAATGTGCTCTAAGTCCAGCGAGAAAATAACCTAGACCCGGGTCACTCTCTTGAGCGACTTAGGCGGTGCTTCCCTTCCCATCGTCGGAGGCCACCCTGCCTAGCCCCTCATCCTCACCGCCACCTGAGTAGGCTACCGGAAGCCCATGCAGCCGCATGGATGGCGATAGTGAGGCCACTCTCTTTCTCCTCTCTCTTTCCCTACAGGTGGTGGTCTGGTGTGATGGTCGGCGACAGCTTGCATCGACGACCCATGGTGCCCCATTTGCTAGATCCAGCGGCCCTTCGGCTAGATCTAATGGGGTCCAAGGTGGCAACTGGTGGCGACATGAGGATGGTGGTGGATGGGCGCGATGAGCTTGGGTGGCTGCCTGCATGGCGCTAGCCGGTGTGGGCCAAGTCATCATGCGCTTGTTCGCCACTCCAGCGATGTCTCTAGCCTACCTCGCAACATCACCGACATCGTGTCCCTCACCACGGCTGTCGAGCCCTAGTCATTGCTGCTGGGTGCGGTGACAGCGGTGGTGGCTCTGGGTTCGGCGGCCTGATCCGACACTCCTAGGGGCCAGATCGGTGCTCGGAGGTAGCAGTGCTAGCGATAGGGATGGAGGGCGGCATTGGCTTAGGGGATTATTGGTATCTTTTAGACGCATACAGATAAATCCACAAGCACACGGATACCGCTATAGCTTTGACCTAGAAGTATTCCAAGTATCGTATCCACAGGGAAATGTGTGAGATTAAATATAGTCTATAACTTAACTAGGGGTAGCTACAACGCTAAGAATAAACATGAGCATAGAGAGGACTACTAAGGTCCTCTAGTTCTGACTTGGGTAAACTATGTCTTCTACTATTAACATGGGAACATTACTAAGGAAAGACACCAATAGAGGATGTTTTCCATAGTAACTGGGTCCTACTTGGCCTACAGATGGGATGTGGACTACAAAGGACTCAACGAGGCTAGATAGTCACCCTCGCAATCTACCATCGGTCAGGAATGTAGGGTGCATCCACGAGTAACCAGAGTCTAAGCACCACGCTTATACCCATGATTACTACTTTAACCTAGGGCCTATAGTTAAAGCACTCAATAGAGTCGCGAACCTGATGAACATTATAAACACGATACTTACTTGAATTAGAAGTTGATTACCAGAGATGTCTCGGAAGCAAGTTCAAGTAGAACTTGATTCTGCCATGGTACAAGCCATAGAGAGAGCACCGAACTCTTGGAGGACTTCCTCCAAACTCTTCTCTCACTCTCTATCTTGTTATTTTTAATTACAAAGACTAGATCCTATCTTGGAGGACTAATCTTATCTTGATTGCTAGCTCTGATCCTGATGATGAGGATATGAATTATGATTTCAGAATGGCTCTACTGGAGGTGGTATAGGGACATGTATATAGGGGGACAATGTCAAATCTAGACCCTCAGATCAAATTGACCTTGAGCAATGACGTAGATTTGATCTTCAAGGCGGTGGAGAACCGACATCTGAAGGAGGGACTAACCTATGGGACCCACAAGCCAACGGCCTATAGGTGGGGCCGATTGGCCCCACATGGCAGTGACTTGCTGAGGGTCACGGTGGTTTGCCTTCTAGAGTGTTCTAGAATCATCTAAAGTTAGTTTCATCGTGGATAAATGTGATTAAATGTGACAATTAGGTCCACCTTGATGGTTTTCTAAATAAACCCTGCTGAAAACACAGATTCACTAAAACTTGTGGAATTTGTCAGTTTAAACCCCTAAACCTATGTTTGGTTATGGAATTAAGTATATATACAGAATATGTTGATGGTTTATGATTGATGTTGATGACCATCAACAAGCTCCCCCAAGCTTAACCTTTGCTCGTTCCTGAGCAAAGATAAACTCAGCAATAGATTAGGTGTTGCTACAATGTTTTCATAACTTAAAAGAACACAGGTGTTAAATCAAGAATTCTTCTCAAGATTAGAATAAACTGATCTGACTTTCAAACTTACCCATATTATTTTCAACCATGGGGCTTCTTAGACTTCACTTGGGTCTTGAGCAATTGAAAGATAGAACAATCAGGTCAAGCACTATGTCTCAAGTTCTTTGTTCCACCATTGTTCTATAATTTTTTATAAGTCTCTCTCAATATATGTGGTATTTGCAGATCCTTACCAAGACATAACTTGTTGTGCCCTTCCTACCACTAAGGCTTATGTGGAGTTCATAGGTAGGAACAAAGCTAGAGCATACTTGCAACGCATATATTGTTAAGTCAAATAACGGATCCATAGAGAAATGAGTCATTCATTCAAATCAAGATGTGCATGTGTGTGGATATATATGGTGGCTATCATAATTCTACTTTGTTCCTTGAAAACTTATCTCTCTTTTAAAACTTGAAAATATTTTTACGAGAGAACAGGGACTATCTTATTCGTCTCTCTTTTTTCAGGTGGGCATGTGAGTATCCATTGTTTTAAATATCTCAAACACTTTTGATATTTTTTTCTTTCTTCTTCTTTTTTCCGAATAACTTTTGCATAGCCCCATGCCTCTTTTCTGGAACAAAACTTTGAGAGATAGTAATAAGAACTTGGAGCATTTATTTGGTGGATGGAAAACCTAACAATCATGTTTTTGTGTTCACCCCAGTGTAGGAGTAGAATATTTTTTTTGTGGATCTAGATGGAAGGCATGTTTTTGGGCCTACCCCTAGTGTAGGAGTAGTGCATATTTGGGTGGTGTATACGTGATCTTGATTTTAAGAGCATGACAAATCTCTCATAAGGGTCACAAAGCTTGACAACACTCAATGCAAAAGCAAGCAGCACATATGTAGAAGTTTTCCTAGCCTAAATAACATATATGACTTTGGTAGGAATTCAATCTTTGTCATACAGGAACTCATCATGTAGTATTTTATGTTTTTCAAAAGATAAATCTCCAAAACTTTAGTGTCACTTGGAACAAGATAAACAACAGCTTAGACCTTCTCATACCATATCCGTCAATTACCTAGACTTAGATCAAGCATATGCTACCCACGAGTTTCAAGTTCAGAGTAAATCTTTATATCAGAATAGTCTTATCCAAAACTCGGGAGAATTCAAGGCTAAAAACTAGGTATTTAAAAGGAATTACAATAGAGCAACTATTCATCATTTCCATTTAAGAGATTATTCAAATTCCTCTTTATTTTATTCAGCTCTTAAAAATAAATTAAAGTAAATTAGACACACCTTTTTATTTTGTTTTCATTTTTTTAGATCACACATTACTACTAATTATAACTATTTATTTTGTTTTGGTTTTGCAGTTTTTTAACATATATATAAAGCAAACTTAAAAAATAAAACAAAGGAAAGAAATACTTACCTGGATACACGGGGTTGCTTCTCCCCCAAGCTAGCTCTTTCGGTGAGGGCTTGGTATTTTAAGTCCTTCAAACCAAACTTCTCCTTGTGAAGTTCATTTATCGAGTTTGCTCTGAAGACGAGGATTATTGTGGTGGAGCCTCTAATGGTGATGCCACCTTCTTCTGCCAAGCCCGTCTTGGTTTTGAGTTTGATTTTGGTTTGATAGGTTTAGAATTTTCTCTTGTAGAAATTTGGGAATCGACGAACTCCTCCACACTTTGCTTGAAGTATGTCCTACTCATAAAGATAAGGTAGAGATCAAGTGCATAGGCTCTGTTGGTGGGAAAACACCAACAGAACCAAAATTTTATTTATTCTTCTCTAACTTTAGGTGCATTGAATATGATAAAGTTGATGTTATGTGCTTTATATCATTGGTGATAACATCAGAAGATTGAGCATTAATGTAGCATTTAAATACATTGGACTAAAAGGGTTAAATTGCTTAACCCATAGAAGTATTGTCTATCTCTACATAATATATCAATCTTTACATGATTATGACTATCAATCTTAGCTCATTTGGTTAAGACTATGAGATCAAGAAAGCGGTGCTATGAACAAACTTAAAGAAGTAAACATGTTGGGTTAGTCAGGTTGGATCAAATAATAAAGTTGTAACCCAAACATGTTTGTTTCTTATTTATGTGCCTACCAAAATTAAGGAAAATTATTTAAATAATGACCATTTACCTTAGGATGCTACCTTTGTCATTGGAGTGTGATGACACCATGTGACAAATGGTAGATGACTCGTGATGGTCCTTCCTTTTTGCTTGAAGTTTTTCTTGTTCGGCTAGCATTGCATCTTGAGCTGTTCATGCATATCTTGTCTCCTAGATTGCACCATTTCTTTCTCATCTTTTTGTCATGCCCTCTTCTTGCTCTTTGATCATGATATTTTGTTGGACCTTCCTCTCCACTCATTGTTTTATGTCTACAAAGGATTAGTGGACAACACATACCCGAAGGATTGTACAAATAATTCAAGGCAGAGGTAGTGTTGTAATAGTGCTGAAGGTCATCTTTCTATGCTATAGAATAGTTGGTTTTAACATGTTAATTAGCATAGAACTTTTTATCTCATGTTTTAAATGATGTGCCTTTATTGTTCACCAATACTCCAAATCTTAAACAAGGTCAAGGCAAAGATTGTTTTAAAGAATACCTCAAACCTTGATTTGTTTCCATGAATGATCTCCTGTTGGTGAGGGCTTATGGCTTTAGATTTGTTGAGCAAGACCTCTCCTTGCATTTAGCTTGTCTATGCACCATCAGATCCAGGAGATGAGGACAGTTACTTGTTCTTCTTTCTCTTTGTTCCATAGCTGCAGTGGTGGTTGGGTTTGCATATTCATGCCAAACCATGAATAGACGTAGCTTATATTAATTCATTCCTACAAAATGTTAGTGGACACATACCCGAGGGAATATAATAAATTTGAAATATGGGTTGTTGTCCATAAATTTTGTGAATCACATCTATGCTAATGAAAAGATGGTTTTAGGATTACTTTAACATAGATTTTGTTTATCATGTTTTATACAAAGTATTTCATTTGTTTGCCGCATTCTAGCATGGCTCAAGGCAAAGGTAGCTTATAGCAAAAGACAAAGTAAATGAACTTTGATACTTCTAGTTCTTCCATCCATGATGAATGAGCTGTGCTTTCTTTGCGCAAAGTTATTGGAGTTCATCATGTGCCTTGCTTCAACTCTGATTTCATCTCATGACTTACCCAAATTGAATTTGAGAGTTTCTTGCATGGGTTAGTTTATAGATACAACCAAATTCTATACAAGTATGTTTTGATCCAATAATCATGTTCAATTAATACTCCAAATCAAAATATACTAGTGTAGAAAGGTAGTATTACAAAGATTTAATCAAAAGGAGATGAAAGAGCCTGATTGTTATTTAGCAAATTGAGCATGTCTTAAAGGTAGAGACAACCAAGATAAATTAGCAATATGGCAAGAGATGTTTTTTAGAGAAGTCTATCCCTCAGCTTGATTTTTTGCAAAATCAAGTTTGGATGATAGAACTCTCATGTGTGATTCAATGTTGCATGACGACTAGTCAGACATGCCTTGTGTTTTCATCCTTCATTCTTTTTGCTTCAAACCAGAAATAGTTAGTGATAAAAATATACCCGAGGAATATTTTCCCAATTATATTTCTATGCTTATCTCACAAAGGTATTACAACAAAAGGTGAAAGCTCAGGTTATCTCCCCGAAGTACTTATTTTAGGATAAAAGCTCATCCTTGGGAAAGCTTTGAATTTTGCCTCATGTTACTGAAGTGGTTTCCCCTCCAACACCAATATTTCTGTGCTTGTCTCAAGATTTATGCTAACACACAACGAGATTTGCAATATTTATGATATACAAACGCATCTAAAACCACCCTTTCAAAAATTTTATGAACAGGAAGTATGAGGGCATTGAAGATCTCATGTGTGGTAGAGAGACCAATTAATTCAGGAGATTTCTCATGTGAGCATGAATTCGATGAGGTGTTTATGAAGTAGCTTCCATGCTCGTTGATGTCATCTTTCTTTTCAAGCTCCAAGGTTGATTCTTCATGAATGTCCAAAATTTCACTTGAATTGGTGACTCTCGGGTTGATCTTGTTCAAGGCCTCCTCCAAACTTGGATGAGTTATGTTTATTACAGAGATTGACTTAAACTCACTGTTTGGATCTAAGCTAGGTTTAGGTTCTACCCTTATAGTTTTGGCCTTGTCCAACCATTCTTTACTTGCAACGACATATGAGTTCTTAATGTCCTTTAGCCATTGTCATTGCTCTTTTTGGTCATTCTTGTCTTCATGACTCCTATTCTTTGGGTGTCTTAGTGGATTTCTAGGATCATCATGACACGTAGGAGAAAGAGCATAAGAGGGATCATCGGGATTAAGGATGGGTTTAGAGATGGGTGTTGGTATTTATTAAGTGCAAATAGAATATGAAGAATTCCACAAGCGCACAAAATACCATTATAGCATTTTTCTTGGAGTATTCTAGGTATCATTATTTATATTTTACCATAGGGAAACAATGGAGTAAAGATTATTGAATATCAAAGGAGTATCTATCAGTCAATATACCATCATAGCTAGACCAAGGGGTAAAGGTAATGATAGGAATTAAGCATAATGACACTCAGGGGATAGATCACTAAGATATTGTAAACTAGTTAACTCGGAAGAATAACGGGTGAGGTAGATTCCTATGATGTTCCTATTACAAGATCAAAGTATTTATATACCTAACTTTAGTTAAGACTAACTCTACTTTTGTGCACTTTGGCACGCCACTTAGACAATAGAGCATCCACAAAAGATAACTCTACTAACGCGACTACGATCCTATAATTTAAAAACCTGCTCAATTCAATGTGGACTACAAAGAATAGATGGGGCTGTCACCTCCCGCTGCTACCACACAACTAGGAAATAGGGTGTACTCACCGGCAGAGCATCGTATAAGCACCATGCTTACACGAAGCTCGGCTACTTAGCCTAACTGGTAAACTAGCAAGCTAAGCGCTCTATGAACCTACACAAAAGTATTGATAACCTTTAACTAAGCAAGATATATATTAAAAGTAAGCATAGCCATGTAGATAGGAATATGATAAATTGATAATAAGTCTTATAAGATGTAGAAGTGATGATACAAGGCTTTGCCGAGACTCCAAGACTAAACCCAAAACTTGAGCATGAGCCCAACTAGACCCTCACTCCCGAGCTACTAATCTACTATATTGGAGAGTTCTAGACCTAATCCTCCTTTGTGTGTTGATCTGAATGAGAGATATGAATTAGGGTTTTCAAGATGTCTCCAGGCAGGGGGGTAGGGGCTTCTATATATAGGCTGAGGTGGAGTAGGGGGCAAGGAATCGCCATGTCATTGATCCGCGTCAACTCCCTCGATCACCGTTGGATAAACTGACCTTGATCAATGGCGGAGATGGACTCTCAAAGGCGGTGGAAAACTAATGTAGAAAGGATACATTGACTGATGGGACCCATAGGACGGCCTATAGGTGGGGCCGGCTGGCCTGTCTCTATGATAGGTGGGCCGTACCCTCCGTTGGAAGCTTCTAGACTCCGTCTTGAGTTGTTTTTTGCAGGTTTCATGAGCCAAATCTCTTTCTAATGTCGGTTTGCTTGTTTGGAGAGTATGACGTTGGTCTTAGGGGCTGTTTTCTGGATAAATCCTCCTGCATTCACATATTCACCAAAGCTCATGGAATTCATTAGTTTAAACCCCTATTCCTATGTTTGGTGATGAAATTAAGTACATATGCAGGATATGTTGATGGTTTATGATTGACATTAACAACCATCAACAAGTTCCCCCACACTTACCCTTTGCTAGTCCCTAAGTAAAGTTAAACTTGAATAGTGGATCAGGAGTTGCTACAATGCTTTCACGCCTCAAAAGTACACATGTGTTCAATCAAAAATTCTCCTCTGGATTAGAAAAAACTGATCTAACTTTCAAACTTACCCATATTACCTTCAACCATGGGGCTTCTTAGCCTTCACTTAGGTCTTGAGTAATTGAAAGATAGAACAATCAAGTCAAACACTATGTCTCAAGTTCTTTGTTCCAGCATTGTTTCGGAGTTTTTTTATAAGTTTTCAAAATAAAACTCCGAGATTCCATTGTATGACACTCTAAAGTCTCTCAATATATGTGGTATTTGTGGATCCTCACCAAGGCATAATTTGTTGTTGCCTTTTTTTCTTTCCTACCACTAAGGCTTATGTGGAGTTCATAGGTAGGGAGAAAGCTTGAGCATACTTGCAATGCATATGTTGTAAAGTCAAACAACGGATCCAAAGAGAGTTGAGTTATACAATCAAATCAAGATGTGTATGTGTGTGGATATATATTGGATATATAAATGGTGGCTAACCTAATTCTACTATGCTCCTTGAAAACATATCTCTCTTTTGAAACTTGGAAATATTTTTGCAAGAGAACATGGGCTATCTTATTCATCTCCTTTTTTCAGACGAGCATCTGAGTATCCATTGTTTTAGATATCTTGGACACTTGTCCAATTTTTCTCAACTCTTTTTTTCTTTTTATTTTTCTTTTTTTATGAATAACTTTTGCATAGCTCATGCCTCTTCTTTGCAACAAAACTTTGGAGCACTTATTTGGTGGATGGAAAAATCTATCAAGCATATTTTTGGTGTTCACTCCTAGTGTAGGGGTAAAACATTTTTCGGTGGATCTAGATGGAAGACATGTTTTTGCGCCTACCCCCAGTGTAGGAGTAGTGCATATGTGGGTGGAGTGTACGTGATCTTGATTTTAAGAGCATGACAAACCTCTCATAACGATCAACAAAGCTTGACAAAACTCAATGCAAAACAAGCAGCATATATGTGAAAGTTTTCCTAGCCTAAATTACATGTATGGCTCTGGTAGTAATTCAAGCTTTGTCATACAGGAACTCATCATGTAGCATTTTGTCTTTTTCAAAAGAAATCTCTACAATTTTAGTGTCACTTGGAACAAGTTAAACAATAGCTCAGACCTTCTCATATCATATTCGACAATTACCTAGACTTAGATCAAGCATATGCTACCAACGGGTTTCAAGTTTAGAGTAAATCCTTATATCAAAACAATCTTATCCAAAACTTGGGAGAATTCAAGGCTGAAAACCAGGTACTTGAAAAGAATTACAATAGAGCAACTATTCGTCATTTCTATTTTAAAAGATTATCTTAAGAGTCCCTTATTATTTATTTAGCTCTTAAAAAAATTAAAGCAAACTAGACACACCCTTTTTATTTTATTTTCATTTTTTAGATCACACATTATAAACATAAACATACTTCTATATTATTACTACTATGGATAAATTTTTATTTTGTTTTTGTTTAGTTATGCATCTTTTTTTCTAATATATATAAAGCAAACTAAGAATAATAAAAGGAAAAAAATACTTATCTAGATACACGGGGGATGCCTTCTCCTCCAAGCTGGTTACTATCGTGGTTTCTCAACGAGGTGGCCAGATGTGGAGGTGCTAAACAGAGCCTCCTAATTTTGATTTTTACTATTGCTATAGGCTAGCCATCTCATGTCCCATGCTTACTTGTCATTGTGCATGATTATGTAACGTACCTTGTATGGCAGCATTTGTCTCTACAATGGTTGCGAGTTTGTTGTCGAAGCAGTGGTAGGCCTCCTAAGAGTCACGATACCCTTGGTCAAAGAAAGACATGCGTCCTCCTTGATGCCCACTTGAGGTTGCTTCATAATCTTACCCTTGGTAGTTGTGGAAGTTCAATGATTGAGTACCTCGGTTCGCTCTTGAAGATGGGGATTCTTGTAGTGGCGCCTCTAGTAGTGGCGCTTCTACTGGTGATGTCACTTTATTTTGTCAAACCCATCTTGGTTTTGAGTTTGATTTGGGTTTGACAGGTTTATCTTTTCTTGACTTATTCCTCCTTCAGCGTTTCGAAGTCAACCATCAGTAGTAGAAACTGGCGACATCTTGTGTGCATCATTATTACCGGTTCAGAACATTCTCTTGTAGAATTTGGAGGATAGACTCCCCCACACTTGCTCAAAGTGTGTTCTACTTATGAAGACAAGGTAGAGATCAAGTGCATGGGCTCTGTTGGTGGAAAAACACCAATAGAACCAAAACTTTATTTATTCTTCTCTAGCCTTAGGCACATCAAATCATGTTACAGTTGACGTTATGTGTATTCATTCTTATAACATGGGTGACAAGATCAGAAGGATGAGTATTAATGTGGCATTTGAATACATTTATCAAAAAGAGTGGAGTTGCTTAACCTATGGAAGTACTATCTATCTTTGCAAAATGTATAAAACCTTACATGATTATGACTATCATCTTTCAAAGATGAGACATGTAAAATTTTAGCTCATTTGGTTAAGACTATGGGATCAAGAAAGTGGTGCTATGAACAAACTTAAGGGACAAGACATGTTGAGTTAATCAGGTTGGATCAAGTAAAGTTGTAACTCAAACATATTTGTTTCTTTGTTTATATGAATAGCAAGATTAAATGGAAGCTTTTTAAATAATGACCACTTACCTTAAGATGTTACCTTCATCATTGGAGTGTGATGGCACCATGTGACGAAGGTAGATGACTATGGTGGTCTTTTCTTCATGCTTGAAGCTTTCCTTACTTGAGCTATTCATGATCATCTTGTCTCCTATATTATATTTTTTTCTCATCCATTTATCATGCCATCATTTTATCCTTTCTTTTGTGGATCTCGGCACTTTGTTTGGACCTTCTGCTCCCTTTATTATTTCTTCTCTACAAAGGATTAGTAGATAACACATACCCAAAGGAATATACAAATGATTCAAAGCAAGGATTGTGCTGTCATAGAGCTAAAGGTCATCCTCTATGCTATAACAGAGTTGGTTTTAACATTTTAATTAGCATAGAATCTTTATCCCATGTTTTAAATAATGTGCCTTTATTGTTCACCACTACTTTAAATTTTAAACAAGGTTAAGGCAAAGATGTGTGAAATTGTTTTCAAGAATACCTCAAACCTTGATTTGTTTCTACAAATGATCTCCTAACATTCCCAAAAAAATTGAATATTTTCCTACAAGGGTTAGTCTATATATACAACCAAACTCTATACAAGTATGTTTTGATTCAATAATCATGTTCGAATAGTATTTCAAAGCAAGGAAGCTTGAAAGGCTCAATAGATTTATTCAAGTAAAAACAAGAATATGTATGGTGAACCAAAGTAGAATGATTATTTAAATTTTTACTTGTTAGAGATTTAGCAAGTTAAACTCATCATAAAAGTAGAGATGACCAAGACAAACAAGCAACATGACACGAGATGTTTTGAAGAACTCCATCCCCCATACTTGAATTTTGCATAATGCAGAATCAAGTTTGGATGATAGAATTCTCCTATGAATGAGATTTTATGTTGCATATGCTTGATTGGATATTGTGTTTTTCTTCTTTTTATTGAAATGGTTAGTGTCAAACATACCGAAAGGAGGCTTATCTGATTTACCTATTAACGAGAGCTTGTAGTTTGTTAATAGGACCTTTCCTTGTATTAAGCCTCGATCCTAGAGATGAGGATACGGACAATTGCATGCTCTTCTTCCATCAACCTTTCTTGATTTTTATTGATTCTTGGTTGACGAATTGGGGTTCATTGGAGATGCAACTCAAGATCCTCCTTGATTGCCTAACGGCGTGGTGGAGAGTTGTTCTTCTTTGTTTGTTAACGATACATCGACCGTCTTGATGGTCAAAGAAGGAACCTCATTGGTATTTACATGAAAGCTTCATCTCCAATGGCTTAGGGATGTCTTGTTGTGCCCATGATTTCATGAGACACTATCGATAGACCTCCATTGATTAATGATGTCTATTGGCACGAGAATATACGCCAAGATGTAGTGATTGAAGGTGATGAAAGCAGGCATCAGATTGGCTAATATGAGGTGAGTTGCACCCTGCTTCTCATCAACCTCCTAGCTTGAGTCCTAGAAAGGCTCAATGTTTGGTTGCCTTTGACGTTACTTGTGGCCTGTTGATTTGTTCATCCACTTCCCATGAGTGAGTGCTTTTATTGTAGATTCATTTTGTGGCACTCGTCTCCTTCTTCTTTGTTCCATCGCTGAAGTGATGGTTCAGCTTGAGTTCATAGATTCGTACCAAACCATGAATAGGCATAGCTTCTTTCCTACAAAATGTTAATGGACACATACCCGAGAGAATATAATGAATTTGAAACACAGGTTGTTATCCATAATTTGTGTAATTTTTTCTATGCTAATGAGAGGATGGTTTTAGGATTGCTTTAGCATAGATTTTGTTCTTGTAGCAAATTTTATGTGGTTGTTGCATTCTAACATGGTTCAAGGCACAGGTAGCTTGCAACAAAAGATAAGTGAATAAACTTTTGATACTCACAGTTCTTCCTTACTTGAAGCATGAGCTATGTCTTCTTTTGCACAGAGTTGTTGGAGTTCATCGCATGCCTTGATTCATCTCTGATGTGAATTCATCTCTTGACTTACCTAGATTGAATTTGAGAGTTTCCTATAGAGGTTAGTCCTACAAAAATAACCAGTGTCTACACAAGCAATTTTTAGTTTATTAACCAAACTAGACTCCATGTCTAATTTGATTAAGGAAGACAATTTAACCTAAGCATCGCCCTTAATTTAAAAATCCTTTGGAAGTATGTCCAATACTTCCAAACCAAAACTTATTATGGCAGATAATGGTAGCATGAAAGCACTATAGAGATGTAGTTAAATAGAGATGAAAGAGCATGATGATAGCGAGGAATTTGTGTTTTTTACTAATCATGAGCCTTCATGTGCTCATATTTTTTTATTTTTTCATAAAGATACAAGTGGGATAGATAAATGAAAGGAACTAAACATGTTGTGGATTTGATATGAGAAAATTTCAAACTAAACGGAATGGATGCATGGATTATTCCAAGTAAACATGCAGTAGAATGCAAGAAATTAAAAGATAACTACTCATCAAGTTTAGAGTCCATAAGTAAGACTTTCTCACCTTTCTTGATCATACTTACTATGACTCACATGATGGAATTTGTGAGTAGTGCAGCATCTATATTCATCACTTGAGATGTGATTTAAATTCTTGTGATGTAAACATTTTTCTCCAATCTACACATGGTTAGAGAATATATATATATGTCTATACAAACATGTGAGACGGTAGGGTTCCAGTGTTGATGGATCTTGAATGTTTAGGCACCCTGGGGTTCTTCAATGTTTCTTCTTTTCTTATGGAAGCCTGCCGAAAAGTCAAAATGGCGTCTGTTGTCCTGTCTTATTCCACAATTCAATAGAACAGGGATAATCCTACTAAAGCTAGTGGTATGTTAATGATCTAAATCTTTACATCAATTGTTTCCCCGGCAACGGTGCCAAAAATGCTTGTTAGTATTTATTAAGTGTAAATAGAATATGAAGGATTCTGCAAGCACATAAAATACCATTGTAGCATTTTACCAGGAGTATTCTAGGTATAGTTATTTATATTTTACCACAGGAAAATAATGGAGTAAAGATTATTGAATATCAAAGGAGTATCTATCAGTCAACATACCATCATAGCTAGACCAAGGGGTAAAGGTAATGATAGGAATTAAGCATAATGACACTCAGGGGATAGATCACTAAGATATTGTAAACTAGTTAACTCGGAAGAATAACGGGTGAGGTAGATTCCTATGATATTCCTATTACAGGATCAAAGCATATATATACCCAACTTTAGTTAAGACAAACTCTACTCTTTTGCACTTTGGGACACCACTTAGACAATAGAGCATCCACAAAAGATAACTCTATTGACGCGACTACGGTCCTACAATTTAAGAACCTGCTCAATTTGGTGTGGACTACAAAGGATAGACGGGGTTGTCACCTCCCGCTGCTACCACACAACTAGGGAATAGGGTGTACTCACCGGTAGAGCATCGTATAAGCACCATGCTTACATGAAGCTCGGCTATTTAGCCTAACCAGTAAACTAGCAAGCTAAGCGCTCCATGAACCCGCACACAAAAGTATTGATAACCTTTAACTAAGCAAGATATATATTCAAAGTAAGCATAGCCATGTAGATAGGAATATGATAAATTGATAATAAGTCTTACAAGATATAGAAGTGATGATACAAGGCTTTGCCGAGCCTCCAAGACTAGATCTAGAACTTGAGCATGAGCCCAACTCGACCCTCACTCCTGAGCTACTAATCTACTACAACAGAGAGTTCTAGACCTAATCCTCCTTTGTGTTGATCTGAATGAGAGATATGAATTAGGGTTTTCAAGATGTCTCCGAGGAGGGGGGCAGGGGCTGCTATATATAGGTCGAGGTGGAGTAGGGGGCAAGGAATCGAGGAGGAGTAGGGGGCAAGAAATCTCCACGTCATCGATCCGTGTTAACTCCCTTGATCACCGTTGGATGAACCGACCTTGATCAACGGCAGATATGGACTCTCAAAGGCGGTGGGAAACCAACGTAGAAAGGAGACGCTGACCGGTGGGACCCATAGGCCGGCCGGCCTTTCTTTGTGACAGGTGGGCCCTACCCTCTGGTGGAAGCTTCTAGACTCCATCTTGAGTTGTTTTTCATAGGTTTAGCGAGACGAATCTCTTTCTAATGTCGGTTTGCTTGTTTGGAGAGTATGACGGGGGTCCTAGGGGCTATTTTTTGGATAAATCCTCCTGCATTCACATATTCACCAAAGCTCATGGAATTCGTTAGTTTAAACCTCTAATCTTGTAACACCTCAGGTGTTTGGCTTCCACATTTGCACTTGCATTTCATAAACATGAGCATCATTCATCCATTCATGATTTTAGAATTGTCTGAAACATGCTTTTGAAACATTGCAACATATTGTACATTCTATGTGTGATTGTTTTAGGAAATGAATAGGGTGTAACACTCAAGTGCAACATATGCAACTGACTTTAGTGAAACATGGTTAGCTTGTACAATGCCACAAACTCATGAAACACATGAAACATAGTATTGAAACAGAAGTAACAAAGTCACTTGTTTTTCCTTGTTTCAATACATGTGATGCTTGATTTTGGTGTGACCAATGTGTGGTGTGGCTAATTATCCTCTTAAGCAACTTAGTTATACTTAGAATGTCATTAGGAACAATGTTCATATTGATCATTTTGCCTAATTGGGTTTCCAAGTCATGGTTTGACTATTGTGGACCCCTAGAGCTCCTGAGTTTGACTGTTTAAAAAGTATAGCATAGATTGTTTGCATGTCTAAGCAACCTAAAGAAAAGTTGTAGAAAATTTTATAAGGAACAAACTTTGTTTAGGAGCCAAGTCATGAAAATGTGTAGAACATGCTCTAAAGGGACCCACAAGTCAGTTTTGGGGTTGATTTGGAGACTCTGAAAAATTTCTAAGTATTAACTGCATTCACCGCTTGCTGTGGCTGACTTTGGCTTGATGTAACTCGTGATTCTTTGAGAATTAGCTGATACTTTCTAAAGTAATGTTGTAGCCCTATAATAACTCTACATTATTGCTTCAAGGAGATTTTGCTAACTCGCCATCAAGTATCGCTGTCAGGCGTCGATGGCTTGACTGAATCGATGCTACAGTGGCCCGACTGGCAGCAGGGCTTCACCGCCACGTGGCGCCACGCATCGCTGGCTCCCTGGCCGTGTAGGCCACGTCAGGCTACCACGCACCTAACGAAGCCCCAGCACGTGCCTGTGACTCCACCGTGCTCACATTTCATTTTCCCGTTCTCCTTCGCTCTCCCGCCGTAGTCGCAGCAGACCACAGACGTCGCCCTTGCTCCACCGAGCTCGCGTAGGCTCGCCGCGGCAGCACAGCCAGCTAGATTCCACCCAAAGCTCCGCCAGCACCTCATGAACCTCGTCGACCTTCTCACTGATCCCAATAGGCCTTAAGTGAGGGCCTTTAGCCATTTCTGACGCCGTCGCCATGACCATACCTCGCCGTAGTTGGAGCTCACCGTGGCCAGCCCTGCACCATTCCTCTCTTCCTTCCCTAGCTTTTGTCTTGTCTTCTCCGTCACTCACTGATGCTCGTGTGATGATGTCACCATCCCCGCCGGTCTGGTCAGGCCGGAACGTGGCCACGCGCCGCCGTGCGCCATGGCCGAGCCACCAAGCTCTGTGGCCGGGGTGCTTAGGGGTCGATAGAGAGTGAGGTTAGGGTACCAATCGATACGGGGGGTCGAGGCGGTCAAGTTGGTGCCGTCATCGTCGCCGGAGACGCTGCCATTGGCGAGGTCCACCGGTCCCCGTCAAGTGAACCGCCGTGCTCTATTTTTGTCTCACTGCCATGCGGGCCCAGTTGACATGTGGACCCTGCCTGACAGTGACTGTGTATTCAAAAGCTAGCTCATTTATTCCAGATTTGATGCCGTTTTGTAAAAATTGTATCTCTAGTTTTATAAATCCAAATTGGGTGGTTCCAATTTTGTTAGGATCATAGTGAAGTGTAGTATTTAGGAAAAATATAACATGAACACTTGTAGTGGAAGTTTTGGATGAATTAAATTGAAACTTGAAAGGTATTTTTAAATGCATGCAAATTTGTTCAAATTTTATCTTGAGTTCCCGTGCTCCAAAAATTATGAAATTTTGTTGGTAAGCTCTTCTTGATGAGTAGAAGCTCTGGTAAAAATTCGAGAGTCATTGCATGTATGGTTTTTGAGTTATAGATTTTCCTTTTATCATTGAATGATCCTTGTGTGAATTTTTGTAATTTATCTATGAATCCAATGATCATGAAATTTTGTGGGGGATGTCCTAGTACCTTAAGGATGCTAGGAAAAATATAAAATATGTTGCTTGACACTTTTCACTAGGGTTTCCTAATTATATCATTTTAAGCCTTTATGTCTTGTCATTTTTGTGTAGAATGTTATACTTGCTCAAATGATATGAAATTTTTATAGTAGTCTATTTGGAGCATGTAGTGGCTACTGTAATTTTTGTAGATTAAATGGTGTAGTTCTCATATATGTTTATCATTTCTCTTAATTAATTAAATAAATTAAGAAAGGCATTAAAAGAAACGAATTGGTGGTGAACACTTTACTTTCTGGTGTTCTTGTGATATGTGTGATAAGTGAGTAAAGTTGGTTTTGTCCAATTATTTGTTTGCAATATAAGTTAATAAATATTTCCTTGCATTATGTCTTTCTGGACAGTTCCTGGAACTTTACAAAGTTCACCATGATAATTTAGTTTGCCGGGAATGTGGTGAATACAAAAGTTGTAGATAACTTATGTCTCTAGCTCCTATCAAAATTTGGTGGCAATTGGCCCAGTAGTTTAGGAGCTACAGTCGTTCAAAGTTAGATCACAGTTTTGCTTGCTCTCTGTCTTGTTGGACCTGATTATGTGATTCTGTAAATTCGACCTGGTAAAAGTTGGAATCATGCCTTGAGGTCTGAAAATGAATTGTAGGAAATTTCATGTGCTTTCCAAATTGTCTTGTTGCCTATCATTTTGATTTGTAGATATCCAGTTTTGGTCAGTTTACTGTACCGCTATATAAGTTCCTATTTTGCTGAAATACGAATGATTGTGTGTGCTCAGTTGCGATGTTCTTGTTGATTGTTTAGGTGCTAGCCTAACTTGAGAACATGATTAGGTGCAGGTGCTAGGTCCTTAATTGAAGATGAGCAATTGTACATTAGGTTGTATAAACTTGGTAAGTTAAAGTGATTTGAATAGAGCTTAAGTCGAAAAATGCGGACTGCAGTAAGCATGTGCTTTCCCCGAGCATTTCTAACTTCATTCATGTGCATCCATGATATTTATCTTGCACATACATGCAATAGGTGTGCCAGAGGGAGTGACGCTTCTAGAGTTCGAGAAAGCGAGCCAGGAGGAGCCCAAGGTGTAGGCAATCGACGAAGCAGCCGCCGAGGAAAAGTTGCCCGAGTGCCACTACAAGAAATCTTAGGGTCTATGACGACCTATTGTCATCATGAATTCTGATATATTTGTCATAGTAGTTGTATTTGTGACGACTGCATGACGAAAAACCAATCGTCAAAGATCATGCATAGTAAATCTTGTTTAATGACGATTGCATATTTTTTCATCATAATTTTTAATGACGACCAGATTAGAGAGTCGTCACTAAATATCTTAAGGCCTGGCTAAGCCCATATACTAAGCAGACTTTTAAGCGGCCCATTTAGCTTTCTAATATTTTTCAGCCCATTTTGTTTTATTATAATTAGCCCACACAATTTTTTGTTTGGGCCCATTTAGCTTACAGTCCAGCAGCATAACAGAACATATTTTTTAGTCCGATTTTTATTTTCACATTCAGCCTGTTTTTTTATTTTCGCATTCCTGTTTGCATTTTCAGAGGCCCATTTTATAGCCAATATTTTTAGGTCCAGCCCATGCCACATTTTTTTAGGACGGCCCATGATAAAAAAAAATCTGAACCAGACAAAACACAAATAGTCCAAATTATTAAAATCACAGCTCAAACACATTCCATTCATAAACAAATCAATAGGTTAAATGGTCATACATCTACAGGGGAGAATTTTGAATTTGGAAAGAACCCAATCTGGACTCGTACATGAATGTCCATGGATTTTTGTAAGGAACAAATGGAAGGAGCTGATGCCGCAGATGAAATTGACTTCCTGCGAATATGCAAGTTTGCGTAAGGTAAAGTGGAGGGAGCTGATGCAGCCGATGACGTCGACTTCCTGGGAATAAGCCATCAAGTAATAATCAGCCAACCAATCCAGAGTAATACAGTGCATGATTCAATTACTGGACAAAACAATCCAGAGTAAGGGCCAGTTTGGATGCCAAAATTTTTGGCAAAACGCTACTGTAGTGTTTTCGTTGTTATTTGGCAATTAGTATCCGATCATAGTCTAATTAGGCTTAAAAGATTCGTCTTGTGGATTTCGTCTAAATGTGTAATTAGTTTTATTTTTTATTTATATCTAATGCTTCATGCATGCGTCCAAAGATTCGATGTGACGGGAAATCTTAAAAAATTTAGCATTTTAGGGTGCAACTAAACAGGGCCTAATATGCGAGCGAGCGAGAGAGCACAGCGTCAGCACACAATCCGAGGCCTACGCGCCTCGATCCAAGAACTCACAGGCAGCGGATAGAGGGAAGCGGAGTGCTTACGAGTCTGGGCCGAGGAGAGCGCGGCCACATCGGCGGCGACGTCGCGGCGGACGCCGACAGCGATGGCCTTGCCGTCGATGATCTGCGTCATCGCAAGGTGGCTGTGATTTTTCGCGAGCGAGTGGGGGCGACGACTCCGGATGAGACCTGGGAATCTTGAGCTCCTCCGTGCACGCTGCCTAGATCCGTTGCCTCCTCCTCGGTTCTTCCTCGTCGATGACTCCATTAAAATCTGCGGCCGCCAGGACCTGATCCTCTGCTGCTAGCGTTGGATCCATAGCCTCCGGCGCCTTGGATTGGATATGGAGGGGTGGCGTCGCGGTCGGCATCTAGAGGGAGGGGAGTGGTAGCAGCAGGTAGCGGGCAGTGGTGTGGAGGCGCACGGGAGGGGAGGAAGCGGAGAGGGTGTGGATCCAGGAGCTGTCTAGGGTTTTGGAGGTGCTTTTATGTGAGGTTTGCTGCATCTTGGTCGTTCATTTTGATCTAATGGCGTGAATGAGGCGTGGCTTGCGGGCTGAGATGGGCTTTATTTCTGCGAGCCTCTGTTTAATTTTTTTCCTTTTATTTATTTGCAACGAATTTTATGTTACTAGATTGCAAATCATAAGAACTATTGTCTACTGAATTTATATACCCCAACATAATTTTACATGAACTAGACTACCTAAGCGGTCAATATTTATATAACTAGATTGCCATAAAAATTTTAAGTTATTTTAACAAAGTGAAACTATACATTGTTCACAAATAGATACATCCCTCACATAGTTTTATATAACTGTGTGAGTGATACATTGTAATCACCCTAATCATCTAGTGAAACACTCCTCATCTCAAGGATTCACTTCATTCACTTGTGAACGAGGTAGAGTTGTAAAGCTCAAGCCTTAGTGGCTAACCTCAATAACGTAGAGGTAGACAAGCCTTAGTGACGAGTTGAACCATGGAATAAATCATTGTGTCACTTATGTTTTGCTTCATTACTTGCGATATTTGTTCTTGAGGTGTTTCTAGGGTTTGATTCCGATCTACAAATTGGTGGTGGTGCTACTTCTTCTAGTTGGTGATCTAGGTTCCTTATATCTGTAGATAGCTCAGTAATTTATTCGATCTAAGTTTCCATTGTTACTATAACTATGTGAAGCATATATATTACACCTTTGTCAAAATGTCTTGAAAATTTTCTTGCAAGCATGTAGACCTCAAGCATGGCCCCACACAAAATCTTAGATTTTTCTTGTTCTAAAATGAAGAAAAGAGGTTGAGTTACCCATTCAAAATAATATAATTTTTCATCATCCACCTCCACAAAAATTGTTTCACTGGGCCATATGAGATCTAGTATAAAAATCTTGTACCATTTTGGATCGTTTCGAGGGTGGTCTCAGTCCAACCTCCAATTACTTCGTAACGTCACGCAAAAAAATCATTTAAACTGTAGAAAATAGCAAACCACCACTGAAAAATCTAAAACTTAGCGTTTCCTTAACTTGTGGAACACACAAGCTTGAGAAAAAGTTTGAGGTGCATATGACGTCGAAATATACGAGACCCTTGAAAACCTAGGAGTTGTAGTCAGGGCTCCATGAAATGGCGCATCCACTTGGTGAAGCATGCATATTACGCCTCATGTCACACTTCACATATAAAGAGAATACTAAAATCCATGATAAACTTTTTTATATCTAGATTGTCTCTGTGGTTGCTACTTCTCTGCTAATCTCAGAGCACCTCTAACATATTACTTATCCTCTCTCTCCCTTAAAAGCATATATGAAGGATCTCCTATTATTAGTTTTCTATCTAGGTTTCCCCCTCTCCTCCAACATATTATTAGTTGAACTACGTCTGATGTCAAACAAAGTCAACGGATGATACAAAAATATATATAAGAATAAATGTTACAATTGAGCTCACTTCCTAAAAATCAAGGAAAAATGAAGTGATTTCGTAGGTTTAATCGAACTTGTATTTTAGTGGCTCTATAAAAAAAACAATAATTAGTTTGTAATGTCGGTTTTAAGGAAATTAATAACTACTCGTACAGCATCACTTTACTATATAACAACGTCAATCAGATACTATTTTTTCATCATAATAAGAAATTAGTAATTACTACCGTGATTTCGCAAAGCTACTAATCTATCTACACCTAAAAAATATTCTGGATGTCCACGAGTACGTGCTTGTCGGACCCGCCTGGCAGCGGCCCAGAAAAAGAGAGAGATAGAGAGAGAGCGCTGTGGCTTTCCAGATTTGCGGACGCAGGAGCGCGTGTGTTCGAGCGGGAAGCGGGATCAGACACCGGGTGAGTGCGTGTGACGTGGTTCGGCCAATAGGCTTGCACCACGCGGCACCGCGGGGCCCTGTCGTCGTTGGGTGAGAGAGAGTAGAGAAGAGAGAGGCCGGCTGGAGCTTTGGAAAAGACGCAGGCGGTAGCCTCCGCGAAACTCTATGGAACGGGATGGTGGCTGCAAAGGAGGAGAAAGAGGCGACGGAATGGAGCAGTAGTTTTTTTTAAGTGAGCGCTGCGTTCCTCGTGCTGGGCCACGTCCTAGGCTTTGGGCTGGTCCGCTGGTGTGCTGGCGCATGTGG
Source organism: Miscanthus floridulus (assembly GCF_019320115.1). NCBI lineage: Eukaryota > Viridiplantae > Streptophyta > Magnoliopsida > Poales > Poaceae > Miscanthus > Miscanthus floridulus. The sequence continues at coordinate 45,388,343 of NC_089584.1, forward strand.
GGAAAAGAAGTCCAGGCAGGTTTCCGGTTTCCCCATGGGCCATGGGGTCCTTGCGTGCGCAAGCAGGTGCAAAACACGTGATTTAGAGGCCAAGGAGATTTGATTAGCATGCACGGGGTGGAGATCTAAAAAAAAGCAAGCATAGGACGGATATTGAAAATATAAACATACTATACATGTGGTGTACGCAGGCTTGCTAGGCAGCCCCCGCGTGGAGCGCACGGCGCAAGCCTGATGGGCTGTATATATAATAATTTGATAAATTATCAATTACATGCTGATATATACAAATGACCGTGGGACTAGCTATCTAATTTCTTTTAAAATTTAACTAAAAGTTATGACAAACTAATATTGCCAATAATTTATGACAACTGCAAGGTAACATGTTATGACGGAACATAGATCATCATAGACAAACTACTTCTCTAGGTTATGACAATTTTTATTGCGTCTTAATGACGAACACATAATTTTCGTCAGAAAGTCATTCTCCACCCAAAAGTCGTCATAAAACAGAATGACTTATTGACGAATTGACTCATCGTCACAAAAAAATTGTCATAGATCTTTAGATTTCTTGTAGTGTGCCCTGACCACCGTCCTTCCTCTTTCCTAAAAGGCAAGCCCCGGAGCATATTAAGTCTTCCATGTTTTTACAAATATCATGAGTATCTCTTATTGTTGATGATGCATTAAGTATAGGAATTAGTTGTAACCAATTGTTGCATTATATATCTATCATTGTCCAGGTATCGCACTTGAATCCTATTTAAGTTCAGGAACGGGTTAAATGCTTAGCCATGCTTAGTGCGGTAGAAGTCAGGTGATTCCCTGTCACCTGCAAGCTTTAGGATGAGGTGGATCACGGATGGCTATATTTGCTATCGTGGAAAAGAACCATGCTAATAATGAATTAAGACCGGGTAGAGTCTTGTGTAGGGTTGGACATAGTGACTCCGTCTGTGTCATTTAAGGACCGATACGTTGTACGTCCTCATGTCATGTTGAACGCAGCCTAACACTTAGCTGGCCGGATAACTCGTTCTGACCGCGAAGCCTAGTAGCTTGACTCAGGCCGGGAACACGAGCAGTGGCGTACATTCTGGAGGTAGTAAGGATGTGCGGAGAGCCATTGGCATAAGTTCAAGGCGGGTTAGAGTTCCGAGCAACCTTGGTAGAGTGGTTCTCTGAGAATCCCGATCTGTTCGGACTCGCGACTCCTGAATTGTGCCAAAGGTGACTTGTTTGCGACCCTAACGGGGGAAGCAGGGTTTGTGTTTAGGAATACCCCTCCTGCTAGATAGGAATCGATTCGAATCACCGTCTCTCTCGGATAGTGAGAACTTGACTGAGCAGCGGCAACATAGATTCAATTAATTTAACGATATGGTTAAATGGATGATGATGATAATGTTGCCATGATTTATACCTGCTATGGTTATTAATGTTTGCATCTTAATCAAATGATTGCTTAGTACAGATGCTAATATAGATGATAGGTTAATGGCTAAAAGTCACTGCTAGCTTAGGTTAAGAGTTGCTCATTATTACTTATACTTTTCTGCAAAAAGAAAGTGTCAGCCAGATCCACTAAATTAAGCTATGCATGATCCTTGGTGTCTTTTATTTGGTTTCCGATGGGTGAGTCTAGCTGAGTATATTCTCGTACTTAGGGTTTATTCCCTCTTATTGCAGATGACCTTCTATATCAGGGCTTCTATAAGTATTGTCTCCACCTGGCGGGTGACGAAGACTAGATCACGGGCATGATCTCTGTTTCTCTTATCTGAATGCTTTTGCGGGTTGTGATCAGCAAACTGGTATTTGTATTTGAACTCAGGTGTGTAAGTTAAACTATTTGCTTTCGCATACTTTATAAGACTTGTTTTGTAATAACGATGACTCTGTGGTGTTGTAATCTAATTGCAAACCATCTGTGAAATGTTGTAATATATGATATGTTATGTTGAATTATTGTGATCTTGGTTGTATGCAAGTTGCTTTGAAATCCTTCGTGGTTTCAGTTGACTACCGGGTTTATATGGGCTCAAGTGTGAAAATTTGATCGTTTTGGCAATTGTTTTTGTACTTGTGCTCTTATAATTGGTCGGTTCTGTGACAGCTGGCATCAGAGCTAGATTCAACATTAAACATGTCATACGGGTATTTAAAACAAAGTAATCCTCTTACAAGAGTTGCATCCCTTTTTGATACAGATAGCCGCGCCCGTGTTTCCTCCTGGTGGTAGCACCTTTTTGGACCAGTTCGGTATGCCCACCTTGCTCTGGAGGGTGCTAAGCTCAGTTAGGTACTCGGAGGCACCCCGCTACACGTGGAGGTAGGCGGTGCCATTGGGAGATGTGCCATGGTACATTGTGACCTTTATAGTGCCGCAGAACCCCACGAGACCGTTGTGGCATGGGTGGAGCATTGAGACTGATGGGCAAAGCCCATGGGAAGCCACTCAAGTTGATGCCCTTGATGTGCTTATGGATATAGCATAGAGCTTCAGGGATGAGTTAGTGGGTGGACCAGCTTCATCCATTCCCCGAGTGGCTCCTACTGAGGCTGAGTGGACTCAAGAAGTTGGCTAGGCTTTGGTTCGAGGCCGTGGTGAACGTGTTCAGAGTGACAATGTGGGAATGAGTGCTATGATGGCCATCTTGAAGCTTTGTCGAGTCAGGCAGGACACCCTTTCAAGTGTGTTAAAAGAAGCTAGCAAGGCAATGGCAGCCCAGCACAAGTTCAGGTTGCGTGCCCACAAGTATCGCCGTAGGGCGGATGCATGTGGGCGAGCTCAGCAAGAAGTAGAGGAGATTCAGGGTATTGCAATTTATCACCTACAGCAGTGGGGGCAAACTGCACGTGAGAGAGACGAGCTTCATAACTAGCTTATGAACCTCACCATAGAGAGATGAGGCAGCACAGGAGTTGGATCATGTGACCCATCATAGAGATGCAGCCTTAGAGTTGGCAGAAGAAAGACATCAGGACTGGATCATGGCTAACCACAATGCTTTTCAAAGGGAGCATGAGCTCCAAGAGCAGCTTGAAGAGCTTTAGGTTGAGCACCATCAACTGAACAACCGTCTATTTCCTATTCCTCACCCCATACCAAGGTATCCTAATGTGGGTGGACCTCAAGTGATTGAGGCTGATGAAGAAGAAGAGGACGTGCAGATGGTAGCCAATGTAGCTAAACCTGCAAATGAAGAAGAAGAGGAAGATCCTGAAGAAGTCCAGGGTGTCTCCGATGTGGACAGCGATCACTTCGATAAGTAGTTAGTTAGCAAGTCTCACTAGTTTAAGCTTTTGCAGTCAGTGGTGTAATGGACTTAGTACTATGACTGATGTGGGATGTACCTTTTAATTCGAACTTGGCATATACTGTACTTTAATCCGCTCCCTTCGGGATGCGTATCTTGTTGGTTAAGTTTAAAACTTGTTATGTTGGAATGCACTGTGTATGGCGTTAGTAATCTAATTGATGATGTGGTGATTGGAGAATGAATTATTGCCTCTGTTTATTGTATGGATTTTCTATTCTCTCCAGTAAATTCAGTTTGGCGTAATTATATTGTTCCTCTCCAATGTGCTAACATCACCAATAATTGCTAGTTGCGCATTATTGCAGATGCCTCGCACTCGTTCCACTAGTGCGGCTGGTGATGATGATGATCTTCCACCACCACCACCACCCACACCAACGGAATTGATGGCAATTCTTGCTGAAGGACAGCGCACTATGGCTGAGGCTCTCCGCACGATTGCAAACCGTGATGGTCGTGGTGCACGCCAAGGACCATAACCAAATCAATATAGCGACTTTAAAGATTTTCTTAACACTAAACCACCGATCTTCAAGGAGGCTGAAGAGCCCCTCCAAGCTAATGAGTGGTTGAACACTCTCGAGCAGAAATTCCGTCTGCTTCGCTTAACTGAGGTGCTGAAGACTGAGTATGCATCTCACTAACTGCATGGCCAGCTGGTATTTGGTGGAGTCATCATCGGTCCACTATGCCCGCTAATGCCCAAATCACTTGGGATCAGTTCAAGTCTACTTTCAGGGGAAATTATATTCCTCCTGGTCTCATGGCAATCAAGCATACAGAGTTCATGAAGCTGACCCAGGGGAACAAGAGCTTGAATGAATACCTACAGGCTTTCAATAACCTTGCAAGGTATGCTACTGAGTTTGTTGACACTGATGCCAAGAAGATCACTAGTTTCAAGCGAGGACTTAGCCCCAAATTGATGAAGACCATGGAAAATTGCAAGTGTGCTTATTTTAATGAGTTTGTGAGTGATGCTTTATCTCAAGAGAACAACAATATTGTATATGCTGCTTCGAAGAATCGTAAGAGGGCCTATGAGGCGGGTGCCTCACAATCCAAGGCTCCAGTCACACATAAGGCTCCATTTTGCCCACCAGCATCAGTTGCTAAGTTCCACCCACCGCAGAAGAAGAATCCAAGCAGGACTAGATTTCGCAAGGCCTTTACAGTTGCTCTTCCCAAGGGCACTACCAGTCAAGGCAGTTTCAAGGCTCCTCCAAGCAACATGCCATGCTGGAACTGCAACAAGACAGGTCACTAGGCAAGGGAGTGCCCTTACCCTAAGAAGAATAACTACCAAGGTGGCCGTCAAGGGCAGGTGAACCACACTAATATTGCTGATATTCTGGCAGGAGAGGTAGTAACGGCTGGTAAGTTTCTGGTAGATCAACACCCCGTAGTTGTACTATTTGATTCGGGTGCTTCGCATTCTTTTATTAGTCCCGCATTTGCATCCAAGTTTATGCAGAAAACATACACTATTGAGGGTGAGGGTTATTGTATTAGGGTTGCCAGTGGTACTATCCTAACCAAGCTTGTGGCCGGGGACGTGCAATTTGAGATAGAGGGGTGAAGCTATCAGGTTGATCTGGTAGTTTTACAGGGGCTAGGTATCGACGTGATATTGGGAATGAACTGGATGAGCAGTCAAGGAGTGCTTATTGATACATCGACTAGAGTAGTCATGCTTAGAGATCCTTGTAATCAGGAAGGTTTTCTAGTACAGCTACCTAGGGACATCAATCTTTCTTGTGCGGCTAATGCGGTGCAAGCAAAGGCTATGGCAGACATCCCTGTCGTGTGTGATTTTTTGGATATTTTTCCCGATGATTTGCTCAGATTGCCCCTGGATCAGGATGTGGAGTTCAAGATAGAGTTGCTACCTGGTACAGTGCCCATCTTTAGAAGGCCTTATAGAATGCCTCCCAACAAACTAGCCAAACTTAAGACCCAGTTGAATGAACTTCTAAAGAAAGGCCTTATCCGTCCTAGTTCATCTTCGTGGGGGTGCCCAGCTATCTTTGTGAAGAAGGATCAATGCCTATGCATGTGTGTAGATTATAGGCCTTTGAATGCAGTCACAATCAAGAATAAGTACCCTCTACCACGCATAGATATCTTATTTGATCAGTTGTCTAAAGCAAAAGTCTTTTCCAAGATTGATTTGAGATCTGGTTATCATCAAAACAAAATTCGTCCTGAGGATGTTCCAAAAACTACATTCTCTACAAGATACGGTCTATATGAGTATCTTGTTATGTCTTTTGGATTGACCAATGCCCCCACACACTTCATGTATTTGATGAATTTGGTGTTTATGCCCAAGTTGGACAAATTTATGGTGGTATTTATAGATGATATCCTGGTCTATTCTGAGAATGAAGAAGATCATGTTGAACATTTGTGAGTGGTTCTCACTAGATTGCGGAAACACAAGCTTTATGTAAAGTTCAGCAAGTGTGAATTCTAGCTTCGTGAGGTACCTTTTCTCGGACACGTGTTGTCCAATGGTGGAATTATGGTGGATCCCACCAAAGTGCAAGAAGTGTTGGACTGGAAGGCTCTAATCTCGGTGCATGAGGTTCGGAGTTTTCTGGGATTGGCTGGCTATTATCGTCACTTCATCCCAGATTTCTCTAAAATAGCCAAGCCTATGACTCGGTTGCTGCAAAAAGACATGAGGTTTGTTTGGACTTCCGAGTGTGATGCAGCTTTTCACACCCTGCGAACTCTTCTAACTTCGGCTCTGGTTTTGGTGCAACCGGATATCGAGAAACCTTTTGATGTGTTCTGCGATGCATCAGGTACAGGTTTAGGAGGTGTTCTTATGCAGGAGGATAGAGTCATTGCTTATACCTCTCGCCAACTTCAGAAGCATGAGGTGAACTATCTGACGCATGACTTAGAACTCGCTGCAGTTGTTCATGCTTTGAAGGCCTGGAGACATTATTTGCTCGGCAATGTGTGCAACATCTACACTGATCATAAAAGTCTTAAGTACATCTTCACTCAACCTGAGTTGAATATGCATCAGAGAAGATGGCTCGAGTTGATCAAGGATTATAACCTCCAAGTGCACTATCACCCTGGCAAGGCAAACATCGTTGCGGATGCCTTAAGCAGGAAATCTCATTGTCACTCTTTGATTGAAAGTGACTTCCATTTGTCAAAACTCCTACATCCTGTAGTCCTTCACAACATCATTGTCAGTTGCACTCTATACAGTCGAATTATCGAGCTACAGAAGACAGATTCAGGTGTGTTCCACATCAAGCGCAAGATGAAAGAGCAAGAAACCAAGCATTTTCAAGTAGATGAGAATGACGTGTTATGGTTTAAGGATAGGTTAGTGGTTCCAAAAGATAGAGAGCTTAGAAATCAAATCCTATTCGAAGCACATTCCTCGAAATTGTCTATTCATCCTAGTAGTAGCAAAATGTATCATGATTTGAAGCCTCGCTTTTGGTGGACCAAAATGAAGAAAGAGATAGCCGCTTATGTGGCTAGGTGTGACACTTGTTGTCAAGTCAAAGCGGTGCACATGAAAGCTGGATTGCTTCAGCCACTCTCTATTCTAGGTTGGAAATGGGAGGATATAAGTATGGATTTTATTGTTGGACTCCCTACTACTCAGAGGAATTTTAACTCCATTTGGGTGATTGTAGACCGTCTAACCAAGTCTGCACACTTCATTCCTATCCACATAGATTTTCATCCAACTGACTATGCAGAGTTGTACTTTAATCAGATAGTCCGACTTCATGGGATACCTTACACTATTGTCTCTGATAGAGGACCATAGTTCACTGCTCATTTTTGGGAGCACTTACATGGATTGTTGGCAACTAAGTTAGTAAGAAGCTCTACCTATCATCCGCAAACCAATGGGCAAACTGAGCGAGTGAATCAAATCTTAGAAGATATGTTGAGAGCATGTGTCATCTCGGCTAAGGGTTCATGGGAAAAGTGGTTGCCCCTAGCTGAATTCTCTTACAATAATAGTTATCAAGAGAGTATCAAGATGGCATCGTTTCAAGCTTTGTATGGCTGGAAGTGTAGAACCCCAATGAATTGGGTTGAAGCTGGTGAAAGGAGATATTATGGAATTGATTTTGTTCAAGAAGCTGAAGAACAAGTCCATACTATCCAAACCCATATGGCTGCAGCTCAAGCTAGGTAGAAAAGTTATGCTGATCGTCGTAGAAAACCTATTGAGTTTGAAGTTGGAGACTTCGTTTATCTAAAAGTCTCACCCATGAAGAGTGTCCAACGCTTTGGTGTGAAGCGAAAGCTTACGCCGAGATATGTCGGTCCATTTGAAATCATTGGACAAAGTGGTAAGGTAGCATACAAGATCCAATTACCTCCTGAGATGAGTGCTATCTTCAATGTCTTTCATGTATCCCAATTGAAGAAATGTCTTCGCATCCCTGAAGAGAGAGTTTCACTGGGGGATATCGAGTTAAAATCTGATTTGACTTTTGAAGAAAAGCCGGTCCGAGTAATTGACACTCGGGAGCGAGTGACTCGGAGTCGGGTGGTCAAGTTTTACAAGGTCATGTGGAGTAATCAGGGTAGTGAACGCGATGCAATGTGGGAAAGAGAAGATTATTTGAGGGATGGTTATAAGGAATTCTATCAACAATGGTACGCTTGTCAAATCTTGGGACGAGATTTTTATAAGGGGGAAGGTTGTAACACCTTAGGTGTTTGGCTTCCACATTTGCACTTGCATTTCATAAACATGAGCATCATTCATCCATTCATGAGTTTAGAATTGTCTGAAACATGCTTTTGAAACATTGCAGCATATTATACATTCTATGTGTGATTGTTTTAGGAAATGAATAGGGTGTAACACTCAAGTGCAACATGTGCAACTCACTTTAGTGAAACATGGTTAGCTTGTACAATGCCACAAACTCATGAAACACATGAAACATAGTTTTGAAACAGAAGTAACAAAGTCACTTGTTTTTCCTTGTTTCAATACATGTGATGCTTGATTTTGGTATGACCAATGTGTGGTGTGGCTAATTATCCTCTTAAGCAACTTACTTATACTTAGAATTTCATTAGGAACAATGTTCATGTTGATCATTTTGCCTAATTGGGTTTCCAAGTCATGGTTTGACTATTGTGGACCCCTAGAGCTCCTGAGTTTGACTGTTTAAAAAGTATAGCATAGATTATTTGCATGTCTGAGCAACCTAAAGCAAAGTTGTAGAAAATTTTATAAGGAACAAACTTTGTTTAGGAGCCAAGTCATGAAAATGTACAGAACATGCTCTAAAGGGACCCACAAGTCAGTTTTGGGGTTGATTTGGAGACTCTAAAAAATTTCTAAGTATTAACTGCATTCACCGCTTGTTGTGGCTGACTTTGGCTTGATGTAACTCGTGATTCTTTGAGAATTAGCTAATACTTTCTAAAGCAATGTTGTAGCCCTATCATAGCTCTACATTATTGCTTCAAGGAGATTTTGCTAACTCGCCACCGATTAGGATTTTAAGGTCATCAAGTATCGCTGTCAGGCGTCGATGGCTTGACTGAATCGATGCTACAGTGGCCCGACCGGCAGCATGGCTTCACCGCCGCATGGCACCATGCGTCGCCGGTGCCTTGGCCGTGTAGGCCACGTTGGGCTGCCACACACCTAACAAAGCCCTAGCACGCGCATGTGACTCCACCACGCTCACATTTCATTTTCTGTTCTCCTTCGCTCTCCCGCCATAGCCGCAGCGGACCACCGTCGTTGCCCTTGCTCCACCGAGCTCGTGCAGGCTCGTCGTGGTAGCACAGCCAGCTAGATTCCGCCCAAAGCTTCGCTAGCACCCCACGAACCTCGTCGACCTTCTCGCTAAGCCCGACAGGCCTTTGGTGAGGGCCTTTAGCATTTTCGATGCTATCGCCATGATCGTACCTCGCCGTAGTTGGAGCTCACCGTGGCCAGCACTGCACCATTCCTCTCTACCTTCCCTAGCTTTTGTCTTGTCTTCTCTGTCATTCACTGATGCTCGTGTGATGATGTCACCATCCCCGCCGGTCTGGTCAGGCCAGAACGTGGCTACGCGCCGCCGTGCGCCATGGCCGAGCCACCAAGCTCCGTGGCCGGGGTGCTTAGGGGTCGGTAGAGAGTGAGGTTAGGGTACCAATCGACGCGGGAGGTCGAGGCGGTCACGTTGGTGCCGTCATCGTCGCCGGAGACGCCGCCGTCGGCGAGCCCCGCCGGTCCCTGCCGAGCGAACCGTCGTGCTCTATTTTTGTCTCACTGCCATGCGGGCCCAACTGACATGTGGACCCCGCCTGACAGTGACTGTGTATTCAAAAGCTAGCTCATTTATTCCAGATTTGATGTTGTTTTATAAAAATTGTATCTCTAGTTTTGTAAATCCAAATTGGGTGGTTCCAATTTTATTAGGAACATAGTGATGTGTAGTATTTAGGAAAAATATAACATGAACACTTGTAGTGGAAGTTTTGGATGAATTAAATTGAAACTTGAAAGGTGTTTTTAAATGCATGCAAACTTGTTTAAATTTTATCTTGAGTTCCTCTGCTCCAAAAATTATGAAATTTTGTTGGTAAGCTCTTCTTGATGAGTAGAAGCTCTGGTAAAAATTTGAGAGTCATTGCATGTATGGTTTTTGAGTTATAGATTTTCCTTTTATCATTGAATGATCCTTGTGTGAATTTTTGTAATTTATCTATGAATCCAATGACCATGAAATTTTGTGGGGGATGTCCTAGTACCTTAAGGATGCCAAGAAAAATATAAAATCTATTGCTTGACACTTTTCACTAGGGTTTCCTAATTATGTTGTTTTAAACCTTTATGTCTTGTTATTTTTGTGTAGGATGTTATACTTGCTCAAATGATGTGAAATTTTTATAGTAGTCTACTTGGAGCATGTAGTACCTACTGTAATTTTTGTAGATTAAATGGTGTAGTTCTCATATATGTTTATCATTTTTCTTAATAAATTAAATAAATTAAGAAAGGCATTGAAAGAAATGAATTGGTGGTGAACACTTTACTTTCTGGTGTTCTTATGATATATGTGATAAGTGAGTAAAGTTGGTTTTGTCTAATTATTTGTTTGCAACATAAGTTAATAAATATTTCCTTGCATTGTCTTTCTGGATAGTTCCCGGAACTTTACAAAGTTCACCATGATAATTTGGTTTGCCGGGAATGTGGTGAATACAAAAGTTGTAGATAACTTATGTATCTAGCTCCTGTCAAAATTTGGTGGCAATTGGCCTAGTAGTTTAGGAGCTACTGTCGTTCAAAGTTAGATCACAGTTTTGCTTGCTCTCTGTCTTGTTGGACCTGATTATGTGGTTCTTAAAATTCGACCTGGTAAAAGTTGGAATCATGCCTTGGGGTCTGAAAATGAATTGTAGGCAATTTCATAAGCTTTCCAAATTGTCTTGTTTCCTGTCATTTCGATTTGTAGATCTCTAGTTTTGGTCAGTTTACTGTACCGCTATATAAGTTCCTGTTTTGCTGAAATACGAATGATTGTGTGTGCTCAGTTGCGATGTTCTTGTTGATTGTTTAGGTGCTAGCCTAACTTGAGAACATGCTTAGGTGTAGGTGCTAGGTCCTTAACTGAAGATGAGCAATTGTACATTAGGTTGTATAAACTTGGTAAGTTAAAGTGATTTGAATAGAGCTTAAGTCGGAAAATGCGAACTGCAGTAAGCATGTGCATTCCCCGAGCATTTCTAACTTCGTTCATGTGCATCCATGATATTTATCTTGCACATACATGCAATAGGTGTGCCGAAGGGAGTGACGCTTCTAGAGTTCGAGGGAGCGAGCCAGGAGGAGGAGCCCGAGGTGCAGGCAATCGACGAAGCAGCCGCCGAGGAGGAGTTGCCCGAGTGCCCTAACCACCATCCTTCCTCTTTCCTAAAAGGCAAGCCCCGCAGCATATTAAGTCTCCCATGTTTTTACAAATATCTTGAGTATCTCTTATTGTTGATGATGCATTAAGTATAGGAATTGGTTGGAACCAATTGTTGCCTTATATATCTATCTTTGTCCAGGTATCGCACTTGAATCCTATTTAAGTTCAGGAACGGGTTAAATGCTTAGCCATGCTTAGTGCGGTAAAAGTCAGGTGATTCCCTGTCACCTGCGAGCTTTAGGATGAGGTGGATCACGGTTGGCTATATTTGCTATCATGGAAAAGAACCATGTTAATAATGAATTAAGACCGGGCAGAGTCTTATGTAGGGTTGGACATAGTGACTCTGTCTGTGTCGTTTAAGGACCGATACGATGTACGTCCTCATGTCATGTTGAATGCAGCCTAACACTTAGTTGGCCGGATAACTCGTTCCGACCGCGAAGCCTAGTAGCTCGACTTAGGCTAGGAACGCGAGCAGTGGCGTGCATTCTGGAGGTAGTAACTAGTAAGGATGTGCGGAGAGCCATTGGTATCAGTCCAAGGCGGGTTAGAGTCCCGAGCAACCTTGGCAGAGTGGTTCTCTGAGAATGCCAATTTGTTCGGACTCATGACTCCTGAATTGTACCAAAGGTGACTTGTTTGCGACCCTGATGAGGGAAGCAGGGTTTGTGTTTAGGAATACCCCTCCAGCTAGATAGGAATCAATTCGAATCGCCGTCTCCCCCAGATAGTGAGAACTTCACTGAGCAGCGACAACATAGATTCAATTAATTTAATGATATGGTTAAATGGATGATGATGATAATGTTGCCACAATTTATACCTGCTATAGTTATTAATGTTTGCATCTTAATCAAATGATTGCTTAGTACATGTGCTAATATAGATGATAGGTTAATGGCTAAAAGTCACTGCTAGCTCAGGTTAAGAGTTGCTCATTATTACTTATGCTTTTCCACAAAAAGAAAGTGTCAGCTAGATCCACTAAATTAAGCTATGTATGATCCTTGGTGTCTTTTGTTTGGTTTCCGATGGGTAAGTCTAGCTGAGTACATTCTCATGCTCAGGGTTTATTCCCTCTTGTTGCAGATGACCTTCTATATCAGGGCTTCTGTAAGTATTGTCTCCACCCAGCGGGTGACGAAGACTAGATCACGGGCATGATCTCTGTTTCTCTTATCCGAATGCTTTTGTGGGTTGTGATCAGCAAACTAGTATTTGTATTTGAACTCGGGTGTGTAAGTTAAACTATTTGCTTCCGCATACTTTACAAGACTTGTTTTGTAATAACGATGACTCTGAGGTGTTGTAATCTAATTGCAAACCGTCTGTGAAATGTTGTAACGTATGATATGTTATGTTGAATTACTGTGATCTTGGTTGTATGCAAGTTGGTTTGAAATCCTTCGTGGTTTCAGTTGACTACCGGGTTTATATGGGCTTAAGTGTGAGAATTTGATCGTTTCGGCGATTGTTTTTGTACTTGTGCTCTTATAAATTGGTCGGTTCTGTGATAATTCTGATGTTTGGTGATGAAATTAAGTACACATGCAGGATATGTTAACGGTTTATGATTGACATTAACAACTGTCAACAATGGGTTTGGATAAGACATCTAATATGGGCATGGAAGGAGAGAGGATAGGAATGGCTTCTAAATGGCTTGACTCTCCTATGGTTTCACTAGACATGCCATCCTTGAATTTTTCCTAATGTCCTACATGGGAATTAGGAGGCTTCCTAAGCGACTCTTCCTTTAGAGGATTTGAATTATATTCATTCGAAGGTCTCTTATATAGATGAGAATTCAGTGTTCTCCCAAAATCAACATCAAAGAGATCATCCTCAATTTGAAAAGAGATTTCAAAAGGTTGAATTTTTTCTTTCTTTGGAGAATTTAGATTTTGGGGTATTGATGGTTTGAGATTGATAGCTAAATCTTGGGATTGGAGTAGTTGTGATTTAGTTATCAAAACTTCCTCTTCTTGTTTGGGAGATATTTTCTTCTCTTTCTCGGGGAGTTCATCATGAATGCTCCTGCAGGGAGTGATTCCAATGATTTTATCAAGGATAGTGCTTACTTGACTAACAGATAAACAAAGGAAAGCTCCTCTAGCGGCTATATCAAGGGATTGCATAGAATCCTTGCTAAGACCTACATAAAAATGTTGAAGAAGCATCGGGTCTAGAATAAGAAGGTCTAAGCCAGTGGTGATAAGACTATTAAAACGATCCCATGATGCGCCAAGAGACTCTTTCTCTTTTTGTTTAAAGGTTAAAACTTCTATTCAAAGGCTGACTACTCTAGAGATGGGAAAGAAAGATAAACAAAATTTAGAGTATAGTGTTTTCTAATCTCCTTGCATACTTCCTATGATTTTATCGTACCATCACTTAGGTCTTCTCATCAAAGAGAACGAAAACAACTTCCATCTTAAGGTTTTGTCCAACATGCCAGCGATATGCAAGCATGCACAGGTCTGCTCAAACTCTCGTAGGTGCGAGTATGGGTTTTCATCGTCTTCTCCCGAGAAGGATTGTTCCCAAGTTATTTTTATTAAACATGGGCGTAGCTCATAACCAGGTGTTAGGATAGGCTTTGAAGATTTTGATGGCTCTAGGCATGCGCTCGTCGGTTTAGCATATTGATATGTAGGTGTATTATCCATGCTAAAAGAAAAATTAAAACAAAAGATACAAAGTTAAGCTAGGTTCGTAGTTAATTCAACAACCGTTTCCTCGACAACGGCGCTAGAAAGCTTGTTGGAATATTTTAGATGCATACAGATAAATCTATAAGCGCATGAATATCACTGTAACTTTCACCCGGAAGTATTACAAGTATCGTATCTACAGGACAACGTGTGAGATTAACTATAGTCGAACTTAACTAGAGGGGTAGCAACAAAGCTAAGGATAAAGAGGAGCATAGAGAGGACTACTAAGTAAGTTCAAGTAGAACTTGATTCCGCCAAGGTACAAGCCGTAGAGAGAGCACAGACAGACCAGCACTTCCTCCAAACTCTTCCCTCACTCTCTATCTCGCTATTTCTAATTACAAAGACTAGATCCTATCTTGGAGGACTAATGTTCTCTTGATTGCTGGCTCTGATCCTAATGGTGAGGATATGAATTATGATTTCATGGCTCTGCTGGAGGAGGTACAGGGGCGTATATATAGCGGGCAACGTCAAATCTAGACCCTCGGATGAAACCGACCTTGAGCAACGGCGTAGATTTGATCTTTAAGGTGGTGGAGAACCGACATTCGAATGAGGTACTTGCCTGTGGGACCCATAGGCCGGCCAGCCTACAGGTGGGGTCAGGCGGCCCCACATGGCAGTGACTTCCAGAGGGTCACGGTGGTTTGCCTTCTAGAGTGTTCTAGAGTCTTCCTAAGTCGGTTTCGTCATGGATAAACATGATTAAATCTGATGATTAGGTCCACCTTGACGGTTTTATGAATAAACCCTGCTGAAAACATATATTCACCAAAACTCATGGAATTTGTCAGTTTAAACCCCTAAATCTATGTTTGGCGATGGAATTAAGTATATATACAGAATATGTTGACAGTTTATGATTGATGTTAACGACCGTCAACAATTATGGCGACTGGCTCCGTCGTCGGCGATGGCAACTGGCAGCAGGAGCAGGGTTGGCTTTATTGGTGGGGTGGTAGCTAGTGCAACAAGTATGGGCCTTGGTCACTACCGCGCATGGGGTTGAGGTGCTATGGCGAAAGCTGTGTCCATTGGACCAATGGCGGCAACGCCTTTGGGCGTCGTATTCTTTGTTGGAAGCTTCCATTGGTCGGCCCTTTCCTCTTTACGTGGCGTGTGATGAGCCCCATGGCTTGTCAAGTTATTTAGTTTGGCTCATTTTCTTTTGATGCGAAGCAAAATGTGATGAAGGCTGGAATTATAGATTTTACTGCTACTATGCCAACCTCGATTATATTTCGTGGAGCTAATTTATCAAAAGAAAAGGAATTATGCCAATTTAAGAAGTCTCCGTATATACGAAGCAAGTTGACGATTGGCTCCATTTTTATTGACGTGAGTTGCTAGTGGCTTCGTTTGATTAGGAAGGCTAAATATGGTGATTAGCAATGTAGCCCTATTATTTTAGTATATTTCCTTTTAGATGAAGTCGTAGCTAGCATGTCAAGTTTGCTTCCTTTTATAATTTTGGTTCAGGTCACCTGTGTGTCAGAGTCATGTGTTCGAGCAGTGGTGGAGAACAGGACTGAAGAGGGGTTGGTCTCTTCTTCTTCCTCTCTCTTCATTTTTCTTCTTTCCTCCACCTCTTCTTCCTCCCTCACCCTTCCCATATTTCCATTGATGCACCAGCTGTAGGGGGCTCGAGCCCCCCCTCCCTAGCCCCCCTTAGATCCGCCCCTATGTACGAGTCATAGTTGGAGTCAATTAGATGGTCATGGTGCTTGTGTGCACTTGTTTGAGCCAAAAATGGTCCTGGCCTCGTGGAGTCCAGAGTGCCTGCGTGCACATTAATAAAAGGCCAGGGTCAGCATGTAAGGAAGGTTAGATTGGATTTTATCGAGTGTTCTATTTCGTCGAGGGTTCCTCCGAAGAACAAGGGAAGGGCGATCCCCATCCTACCTATCAAGCTGCCGGTCTGTTGTGGTCGCGAAGATCTTGAGATCAAGTCTTTAGGCTTGGGCTCGTGGCGAGTTCCATCGGAATTCATCTCTTCTGATCGTGGGTGTTCTACTCACAGGTGGAAGATTTATCTAGAATTTGGATTGCATCATATGTAAGCTGATCCCTCTATCTATCAATAATATTATCTACTGCTGCTTCGTTGCTTGAAGTTATCACGTATGCCGCTATCCTATTTGAAATTGATATATAATTGTGGCCTTGCTGCTACTACGGAGTACTACTTGCTTCTTGCAATTTTTGGTCATATGTGGATTCTGCTGGTTAGTTGATCTGAGCTGTGTGGCCTCTGCTTAGCCTTCAATTACCGTGAGGTTGACTTCGCTTGTTTGGCCGATTGCTGTCTGCTCCTCATTGATTGATAGATTGAACTGGTATTCTGGTGTGCTGCTGCTGTACACGCTGTGTTTTTCGGCCATTGGTCAGCTCCTACAGAGAAGATAATTTATCATTATATTTTCATTGTTGCAAACTTGGAAGAAAAGCTTTAGCCTATTAATTTGCACTGTGAAAGATTGAGAAATTATTTTGGACATCGTAGGTGTGTCTTCATCAACGTGCTCTTTCTAGGTGTAAAACCTTGACCTTCTAGTGAGGTGACGGTGATGATATTGGTGTCACATCCCTCCTTGGAGGCGTCATTATGGAAATCAGCACCGTCGTGGCGAGGAAGGTGGAGGCCTAGCGGAGTATTCAAGTTCTAGTGTCTACTGTGGTGGATGGTGGTCGGGAGGAGGGCGTTTGCACGCCCATTGGAGGGTTTCACATCTGTGTGGTAGTTTGGTGAGTTGCAATCATGAAGATAGCAAGGATGCTAGCGTGGGAGGCGACCACGGAGTTGGCAAGGAGACCGATATGGGAGGTGGTGCCCAGCAGACTTGCGTTGCCAAGGTTACCTGCGTGGTGCAGCAACGGGCGGTCCCGCTTAGCAGCGGCTATTTCGGTGTAAGGAGGCTTTTGACCGACGGCTGAAGGGCGTGTGTGCGGCACTTCTACCTTCGATGAGATAGCTAGGTTATTAGAAGCTACGGTGTGCGCGCGTGGATCTCGGTGGGTAGGGTCGGCTTGGTGTGCGCCTGAGGCAGCTCCTCTCACGTCAGTTTGGCAGCTTACAGCGGCCTACGGTGGGTAGCATGCTTTGTAGTGGCTACTCTGGTATGGGACAATGTCTTCAGTGAAGGCGCAAGCGGATCTGATCATAGAAGGGCTACATGGTTTGCAGCGGAATACAGTGGCTAGCCTTGCTTAGCAGCGGGCTACTCGGTATGGGACATCGACGGCAACGACGACCAAAGTGGGGACGACAACATTTTCGCCTTGACGGCTTTGTCTTTTAGGGGATCGCAGTGCAGTGTAGCGACCAATTCGTGGTGGTGAAGCGTGTGTTATTGTTGAGTTACGGCTCGTGTTGATGTCCCATTCCAACTGGCCAGAGTTGTTGTTTTTCTACTTCTTTGAGTTGGGGTTTCGGTGCGTGTTGATGTCTGTCGACGAAATATGGTCGGCAGTCTACCTAGGGGTATGCCCAAGGTAGTAGATTATCGACAGACAGATGCGCAAGCCCCAAACAAGACGGTGACGCAAGACAGACACGAGGTTTTATCCAGGTTCGGCCGCCAAGAAGGCGTAATACCTACGTCCTGCGTCTGATTTGTATTGCTGTATGTCAATGAGAGATCTTTTTTAGAGGGGTCCCCTGCCCGCCTTATATAGTCCGGGGGGCAGGGTTACAGATCTGGAAACTAATCCTAGTCAGTTACAATTGCCATATGTGGCCGGATAAGGATTCCTATTCTAACCGACCAGGATCCTGCTTGGTCGCCAAATCCGTCTTGATTCCTTGTGCGGGACTCCGATCAGGTTAACTGGGCCACACGTCTTCTTTCGGGTGGACTGAACCCATCGATCCGGGCCAGCCCAAGCTTAGCCGTAAGGGTATAGGGGTTAATACCCCCACAGCTAGTCCCCGAGCATCATGTATTATGCTGCGACACGCCATTTTAACCTTCTCCGACAAGCGAGGCTTGAATTCTTAACGCCTTCGACCACCGTCATCACCGGAGAAGTAGGTTGTCCGAAGAATGTATGGTGCTCTTAAGAAAAAAGAAAAAGATTTCTGTCCTGAGAAGTGTGCCCACTTGTATTTCTGAAAAGAAATGTAAGTGGTCTTGAAGCATAGCATCCTTAAACATCAGAAGCGTAGGGGTCGAAAAACAAACACATTCACCGCAAGGTGAAGTGTGCCCACTTAGTCCCCGAGCTTGCTGGAAGGCAAAGTATGAGCCTTGTAGCAAGGTCTAAAAGAAAAGTCTCTTAACTGTATGTGAGTACAAATCACATGTAGCCAAGGAGAACCATTATTCAAGCAGTGGTCGGGGCAGTCCCCGAGCATACTAATAATCCTCATATTCATTCAAAACACAGGGGTCGATTTAAACAAACACATTCACCGCAAGGTGAAGTGTGCCCACTTAGTCCCCGAGCCTGGTAGTAGGTGACGCAGGCACGTGGTGCCAGGGTCTAAAAAAGAAATTCTGCTGAGGTTAAGAATCCAATTGCCGTATAGGCAAAACAAGATACACCGGCAGGTGCATCGTATCGACGTAGTCCCCGAGCTTGCTGGAAGGCGAAGTATGAGCCTTGTAGCGAGGTCTAAAGAAAAGTCTCTTAACTGTATGTGAGTACAGATCACATGTAGCCAAGGAGAACCATTATGCAAGCAGTGGTCGGGGCAGTCCCCGAGCACAGCCGTGGTCGGAGCAATCCCCGAGCACAAAAGTGGTCTGGGCAGTATCCAAGCACAGTAGTGGTCTGTGCAGTCCCCGAGCACATTAGTGGTCTGGGCAGTATCCAAGCACAGTAGTGGTCAAGGCAAATCCACGATCACTTGCGCTACTTGTACTATTATTTTGTGTACTTTTCTCTATTCTCTGCCAAGGCCAGCCTGACACGTCTGGTCAAAAAAGTAAATAGGTATAGTACGTCATTCTGTCTTCTTCTTTTTTTTTTTGCTAACAGTCGGTTGACACCTGTATTGAGGTGTGTCAGTGTGGGCCCCCTTACACCATCAACGAAGAGGCGCGTACACTGTTAACGAAGGAGCGCGTTTATTGGCGCAGATTTCGAGGTTGTGTGAACAACCATCTGTGGCGCATGCGCACGACTCCCAATATTCTCGGGCGGACGAAACGACGGTGCTCTTTGTTTTATATAATGCAGATCTGGTAAGTTACTCATACCATTCCCCATTGTCATCTGCCGCCGCAACCTTCTTCTTCCTCCTGCCGAACCCTATTCCCCCAAAAATCATCACCAATCCCCTCGGTCTCCCGCATCCACCCACTTAGTAAGGACGAACTAATGGCGAAGAGAGACGCCCAGAAGAAAGGCGGGGTCATGGCGAAGGAATGGTGGAAGTCGCGGAGCAACGAGCAGACCATCAAGGACCTCGTCGCCATGGGAGTGCTCCACAACAAGGCACTTGCGGGATGGCGTGCATCAGAAGGAGAAAGCTTCCCCGATCCACAACCAGGTGAGATTGTGGTCTTTGAAGATTTCTTCAAACGGGGTTTTGGGATTCCAGTGCACCCTTTCCTTCAGGGTCTCTGCTTGTACTACGAGATTGGGATTTGCAATCTGCATCCCAACTCGATTCTTCTTGTCTCCACCTTCATCCATCTCTGCGAGGCTTATGGTGGCTTCCAGCCCCATTTCGACCTCTTTCGCCACCTATTCTGTCTTCGGAAGAAAGGGAGCGGTGGCTCAAAGATCGCCGGAGGCGTTTACCTGAACCTGCGTGACGGCATGAAGGCTCAATACCTGCACTGCCCCTAGAACACCTCATTGGATGAGTGGTACAAGAAGTGGTTCTACATCCGTGAAGAGCCGAACACCATCACTCTGTGCGATGTGGGACTGATTCCAGAGAAGAAAAGCAGCTGGTCGGAGAGGCCCGAGAACTTGGAGCAGATCGCCGAACTGCTCGGGATGATCCCGTGGGGAAGGCTTGATGGCCCAAGCGTTGTCGGCAACTTCATCAGCCGAAGAATTCAGCCCTGCCAGAAAAGGATTCACCCCGGCTTCGAGTACCAAGGAGGCGCTGATCCGACGAGGACCAGGAAGGAGCCGCTCGACAAGATGGAAATCAAGGCCAGGATTGGAGAGCTGTTCAACCTGGCCGATCCCAATTATGTTGCACTGAACGCCATCGAACACGCCTTCAAGCTGGCTCGCCCTCCCCCAAAGGTAAATGATGCCTCCTTTTAACTGTAGAGTCATGTTGCATCAAGAAAATAACTGTCTTTTCCTTCATTTTGTGTCTCAGTGTAATGGCCGTGACCGGGCAGGAGTGTTTGTGTCACCTCCCCCCGGTGTAGAATGGCCGCAAGCTACTGGGCCAGCCACCCAGACCAGCGCCAGGACCGACGACGTTCACTGGGCGGTACTCGAGACCGTAGAGGACGCCTCGACCAGAGCCGCTGGCAAGCGTCCGGCTACCAGCAAACGACGTCAAGCCATCTTCCCCCTGTCGGACGACAAAGCAGAGGATGCGGACATCTTCCGGCTCGTCCCCCGAAAGAGGAGAAGGCAGGTGGGACCGTCGGAGCAGGGTGGCTCCTCTGTGCCAGCAGTGGTCACAGCACCGACCACTGCAACACAGAGCACAAACGAAGGGAACATGCCGCATCATACTCCGACGCCCGTACCGGAGGTTGAACAAGTCCCGGTGGAAACTGCCGAGCAAGCAGAGCAGGGGCGGTCGAGGAGACGTTCCTTCGCCACATCCTTCCGCAAGTCAAAACTGTAAGTATCTATATTTTTGATGTAAGCTTTGCATTTTGCATTGGATGCTATTATCTTCTGAATTTGTCTCTGAATGTATTAGATCGGCGTCCACCGAAAGCCCCGACCAGCTAGCTGGGTGCGGAACGTCCTTACCAACAACGGCAGGACAAACTGCTCAGCAACCAGCCGTGGAGGAGCCCATGGCAGGGACTCCGCCTGGGCCTCAGCAGGCGGACGACCAGACGCCAGTCCCCGAGCAGAATACAAGTGCTCCAAGCACGAACCCTAATGAGGCGGATACCACGGCGCCAAGGGAGCTGGATCTAGCCGAGGGGTAGCAGCCAGAAGTTCCCGAAACATGGTTGCCGACGCGACGGCTCATGGGAAAGCCCTGGTGGTCGTGGAGTCTGCGAACTCCGGACCAGTGCCGCCTCCCGAACAGGAGGCTGAAGAGGATGAAGTGGAAGAAGTCCTGGGCCGTCCCCAAGATAGGCGACAACATGTATATGTGTCGTGCTATCGGAACGATGAATGGGTCATGCACGAGGAAATCCCAGAGGTCGAAGAGACCTTAAGAGTCGAACGGGCGGCCAAGCGTCTGGTGACTGAAGTCCAGGTATATTTGGCTTTAGTCCTTGACCCTGTTGTGTAGTCGAACTGTCTGACGTAGCTTGTCTGTGTGCAGGACTTGATGAAAACTACAAGATACCAAAAAAAGGTGCTTCGACCAGATAGAAGGAATCATGATGACCAATAAGGAGCTGACGGCTGAAGTGGAACGCCTACGGTGCCAACTTGAAGCCGCCGACCAGGAGAGGATAGACCAAGAAGCACAGAACCAAAACCTGGTCGGCCAGCTCGACAACAAAGAGCAGGAGAAAATAGGTAAGTGTTCACCATATCATAGCAAGTGCGGGACTTGTGTTATTTTGTTCTTGACAGTAATAGCTGTAATGCAGGTTTAGAAGCTGAAGTGACCCGCCTCCAGGGGGAGAACAGCCGTGCGCTTGCAGAATGTGGTCGCCTGAAGGAGGACAATGAGAAACTGGCACGCCGCCAGTCGGAACTCCAAGACCACACTAACAGAATGAAGGACGACCTGAAAAGTAAGCACTCCAGACCACCTTTCTCATTCAATTGCCCACATTGCCTTGTCGTGTCATCACGTTTGATGTCTTGTACTGTTTTCAGTTTTGAAAGTCAATGCCAAGAGGCACCTTGAGGCCGTGATCAAGGAGCGTGACGACTGGAAAGCACAATGCCTTAAGGCCACCGAGGAGCGGGACACGTGGAGCAAGCGGTGCCAAGAAATGGCAACTGGCATTGTGCCCGTCCTCGACCTTATCGACCCGGCGCTCACAGAGGAAGAGCTAAGGACGCCTCAGCTCGGATTGGTTGAGAGATGCAAGCAAGCATGGGGATGGTTCCAAGACTTCATGAAGGAGGCGGGTGAGTACACGGGTGCCCATGTGCTAAGCATGGTGCGTGCTCACTACCCCCTGATCGATCTCAAACGCTTGGAGGCTGGGTACCCGAAGGAGATAGACCCAGACAAGGCCGAAGAGCTTCGGACGGCCCAGCTGGACTTGTCGTCAAAGATAATTGGCGATATTAACCTATGCGGAGGTGGGACAGCACCTGTGCAGGGTATGCCATCGACAAGCCAGCTGGAAATGCCATCAGCTGCAAGCCAACCAACGAAGCCTGCGGTCTCGACCAGCCAGGCACCGGCGGGGCCATCCCCTTCAGCTTGACTAGCTCTAGAGTCCCCGAGACTCGAGTAGGGTATCAGAGGCGGCGAGCAGTAAATGCCATGCGCCCCGACCAGCCAATGTAATAGGCTTAGAGCTGTAGAAGGAGGACATAGTTGTGTTATTGTAAACTTGAGCCTTTTCAGGCAAGCTTGTAATAACGTAACTGTATATCATTATAAGCTTGTTTGTTTTATACAAAACGCACTTTAAGCTTGAAATTTTTTGTTGGTGTAACTAAGTGGGAACGTGTTAACGTTCTGTTTAGTTGTACCGTTTTGCTCGACACGTCATCCTAAAAAGTTTGTATGGCCCTAGTCTGGCATGTGGTCGGAGTATGAGGTACTATGACCTGTGCACACGTGGACGCAGACAAGTCAAACCAGGGGGGACCTGCCGATCACCCGCAACGTAGAGAGTGGATCCCGTGCACGTGTTGGGAGGAACCGGAGACAGGGTCTGCTCCGAAAACCGTAGAAGGAGTGGTGGTCGGCTTGTACTGGCTTAAGTTAGAATAACCATAAAATTCGGAGTGACACATTAGAGTGGTCGGAGAAATCATAGTTGCTTTAGTAAAGTAAATCGAAAATACAAGTAGAGTACATATCTCAGTAGTTAAGCATAGAAGCGTCTAAGCTTGTCGATGTGCCATGAGTTCGGTACGTCCGTGCCGTCTAGATGAGCTAACCTGTAAGACGTTGGACGTGTGACTTCCTTGATCATGAAGGGTCCCTCCCATGGGGTTGCGAGTTTGTGGACACCAGCCTGGTTCGTCTTCCATTTCAGGACTAAGTCCCCGACCACGAAGAAACGCTCTTTAACGTTCTTGTTGTAGTACCTACGCAAAACAGCAAGGTATTTGGCCGTGCGTACGCAAGAATCAAGCCTTTTCTCTTCTGCGCTGTTGACTTCTAGCTCCCGTACTTCGTCGACCTTGCCTTCGTCGAAGTTCTCTACCCGTGCTGATCTGAAAGCTATATCTGGTGGGAGGACTGCCTCAGCGCCGTAAACCATAAAGTATGGTGAGACGCCGGTGTTACGACTGGGCTGAGTTCGGAGGCCCCAGACAACGGCTGGTAACTCCTTGAGCCATCTTCCAGGAGCTTTATCGTTTTCTCTGTACATCCTCTTCTTCAATGCGTCCAAGATCATGCCATTTGCCCGCTCGACTTGTCCATTAGCTCTAGGATGCGCCACCGAGACGTATTTTACAACTATGCTCCTTTCATCGCAGAAGTCCCAAAAAGCGTTCCCGGTGAACTGAGTACCCAGATCAGTAATGATGCTGTTGGGCACGCCGAAACGGTGGATGACCTGGTCGAGGAATGTGACAGCTTTCTCTGAGGATGCCTGTACCAGAGGCATGTATTCTATCCACTTAGAAAACTTATCAATTAGCACGAAGACGCATGTAAATTTCCCAGGAGCTGGTTTGAAAGGCCCGATCATGTCCAGTCCCCAACATGCGAAGGGCCAAGAGGCTGGAATCGTCTGGATCTCATGTGCTGGTACATGGATTCTCTTGGAGAAGAACTGACAACCTTCACAGCGGCGGACTAGCTTCTCTGCGTCGGCCACTGCTGACGGCCAATAGAACCCTGCTCGGAAAGCCTTACCGACCAGTGTTCTTGAGGCCGCATGGTTGCCGTAGGAGCCAGAGTGGATTTGGTCTAGGAGATGCTTGCCTTCCTTCTGGGTTATACACTTCATCAAGATTTCCTCCTTAGCGTTTTTGCGCCATAACTTGCCATCGACGAGCAGATACTGCTTACTACGACGCATCAGGCGTTCATTTTCTGTTCGATCGATGTAACCGTTACCGTCTGTTAAGTACTTGATGAAAGGTGTTCTCCAGTTCGGCTCATGAGTGGTCGGAAGCGGCTTGGTTGTGCTTGGCGCCGGAACCGTAGCCACTAATTGCTGGTCTGAAACTTTGTCGGTCGTTGAATCTTCGTCTTCAATGGAAGGCGTGAGTAGGTCTTGGACGAATACGCCATGTGGGATTTTGGCTCGGGATGATCCTAACTTTGAACACGCATCCGCTGCCTGGTTCTTGTCCTGGACCACGTGTATGTACTCGATGCCATAGAACCTGCCTTCCAGCTTTCTTATCGATTTGCAATATGCGTCCATCTTTTCACTAGTCGTGTCCCAGTCCTTGTTGAGTTGGTTGATGACCAGAGCCGAATCTCCGTAGACATAGAGACGTTTAACTCCAAGCTCAACCGCAATGCGTAGACCATGCAGGCATGCTTCATACTCGGCGGCATTATTAGATGCTGGGAAATAAATCCTGAGGACGTACCGGAGCTGCTCCTTGGATGGTGATACGAAAAGAACTCCTGCTCCCGCACCGTCAATGTTGAGAGAACCGTCGAAGTACATCGTCCAATATTCGTCGGATCCCTGAGGGGCAGGCGTGCTTAAGTCTGTCCACTCGACGATGAAATCGACGAGTGCCTGAGACTTGATTGTAGTACGGCTTGCAAATTCCAAGGAAAAGGGGCATAGCTCCATTGCCCATTTGACGATGCGCCCGTTCGCATCCTTATTGCGAATGATGTCCCCCAAAGGATACTCGGTCATGACCACCACACGATATCCGTCGAAGTAATGTCTCAACTTTCGGGATGTTATCAGTATGGCGTAGAGCAGTTTCTGAATCTGTGGGTACCTGGTCTTGGATTCGTTGAGTACCTCACTAATGAAATAAATTGGCCGCTGTACCTTGTAGGCGTGGCCCGGCTCGTCGCGCTCGACCACCATTGTAGTGGAAACCACCCGATCGGTTGCCGCAATGTAAAGTAGGAGAGTTTCGTCTTCTCTAGGAGCAGTAAGTACCGGAGGTGACATGAGGTATTGTTTCAGCTGCGTGAAGGCAGCGTCTGCTTCCTCCGACCACTCAAACTTCTCGGACGATTTGAGCAGTTTGAAGAACGGTAGTCCTTTTTCTCCTAATCTTGATATGAAACGGCTTAGAGCAGCCATGCAGCCGGTGAGCTTCTGGACATCCTTCACCTTTTTTGGGGGCTTCATGTCTAAGACAGCTTTGACTTTCTCCAGGTTAGGGCGTATGCCGTCGTAACTGACGACGTTGCCGAGTAATATGCCAGAAGGGACACCAAAGATGCACTTCTTTGGGTTTAATTTCCATTGGAACGTATTAAGGGCCGCGAAGGTGCGTTCCAGATTGTCAACAAGGGTATGTGCTTCCTTCGTTTTGACAACTACATCGTCGACGTAAGCCTCGACGAGGCCGTCTTTTATCTCGTCGTTGAGGCAGGCCTGTATAGCGCGTTGGTAGGTAGCACCGGCGTTTTTGAGCCCGAACGACATAGTCGTGTAGCAGTAGGCGCCGAAAGGCGTGATGAAAGATGTCTTGATCTGGTCGTCCTTTTTGAGAGCGATCTGGTGATAACCAGAGTAGCAATCGAGAAAGGAAAGCAGCTCGCAACCGGCGGTTGAATCTACGACCTCGTCTATGCGAGGTAAGCCAAAGGGGTCCTTAGGGCAGTGTTTGTTGAGATCAGTGTAATCAACGCACATTCTCCATTCATTATTCTTTTTGCGTACAAGAACCGGGTTGGCTAACCATTCCGGATGATACACTTCTTTGATAAATCCGGCTGCCAAAAGCCATGTAACTTCTACCCTAATCGCCTCCTTTTTGTCGCGAGCGAACCGTCGTAGCTTCTGCTTGATTGGTTTGGCTTTGCTGTTGACATTTAAGGAGTGCTCAATCAAGTCCCGAGGTACACCGGGCATGTCGGAAGGTTTCCATGCAAACACATCCACGTTGCCCCTCAAGAACCTGACGAGCGCGTCTTCCTATTTGGGATCCAGGTCGGCCCCGATGAGGGCCATTTTGCTGGGATCGCCCTCGACCAGCTGGATCGTCTTGTGCTCCTTGGATCTAATGTTCTTGCATGGAGCCTCGAGCTCTGGGATCTCCAAGTGGTCGGCCGGGGTCTTCTTAGCGTCGAGCATGGTCTCGGCCATGCAAATAGAGAGGTCATGGGCCTCTGCTATTTTGAAGCTGTTGTCCTCGCAGGTATAAGCTGCGTATACGTTGCCCCTGAGGGTTAAAACTCCTTTCTCAGTAGGCATCTTGAGCACCAGATACCTGTAATGAGGTATGGCCATGAACTTGGTGAGCGACGGTCGACCAAGAATAGCATGGTAGGTGCCGTCGAAATCAGCGACCACGAAGTTGACGTAGTCGGTGCGGAAGTGGTCCGGAGTCCCAAACTGCACAGGTAGCGTGATCTACCCGAGAGGTGTGGAGCTCTGTCCGGGGAGAATGCCCCAGAACTATGCCTCGTACGGCTTCAGGTCCGCCTGGGCTATTTTCAGAGCGGGCAGGCTGTTCTTGAACAATATATCAATGGAGCTGCCGCCGTCGATCAGTACCCTATCGAATTGAACCTTGTTGATACAAGGATCGAGGACCAGGGGAAAACGCCCTGGCTCGGGTATGGCGGCCCATTGGTCCTTCCTGCTGAAGTAGATTTCACGGTGAGACCACGGAGGAAGCCGCGGATCGGTGAGAAGGTTGTCGGTGTTTGCCACGTTCAAGCAAGCGCGGGCGAGCAGCTTGCGTTCTCGTTTGGTCTCAATGGACACCTTGCCGCCGATGATGGTGTGCACGCGATCAGTTGGCTTGACGTATTTATGACGAGGATCTGCATCGTCGTCGTCGTTGTCCTCGTTGCGCTGTTCCCCCCGCGTCGTTAGGCTTGTCGGACGTATCCGGAGCCTGTTGACGCGTGTAGATAGTCTTGAGGACGCGGCAATTCTCCATGGTGTGGTTCGATTTAGGATGGAGCTGGCAGGGTCCCTTCAATGCTTTGGCGTAGTCGTCCTCGTAGTTTCGACGTCCGCTGCCCTTTTTCACAGTATTGACCTCGCCGTCGTCTTCCCGAGCGCGCTTGCTCCTGTAATCGTCGCGGCGGTTGCGCCGCTGATTACGTTGATCACGGTGGTCGCGGGAGTCGTTGCGCTGGTTACGGCGGTCAAAATTGTCGTTCCCACCACGATTGCCACGGTAATCGTCGCGGTGTGGGGGGTGGTCGGAGCGTGGAACCCTTGCTGCTTCTTCAACGATTATCTTTTTAGCGTCGTCAGCGTCCGCATATTTCTTAGCGGTGGCCAAAAGCGCTGTGACCGATTCGGGTCTCTTCCGGAGGAGCTTGTCTCTTAGGGCGTCGTGGAAGTGGAGGCCGGTGACGAAAGCCTCGATTGCTTCGTTGTCGGATATTGATGGGACTTTGATGCGCATCTCCGAGAAACGCCGAACATACTCGCGCAGTGGTTCATCCTTTCGATCTCGGATCCGCTGCAGATCGTACTTGTTGCCGGGTTGTTCACAAGTAGCGATGAAGTTGTCGATGAAGGCCTGCCTGAGCTCCTGCCAAGAGTCAAAATAGTTCGCTGGCAAGCTAACCAGCCATTGGTGACCTACATGACCAACAACGACTGGGAAGTAGTTAGACATGACGTGCTCGTCAGCCATGGCTGAGCGGCACGCAGTTTCGTAGAGCATGACCCATAATTCGGGGTTTTCCTTGCCGTCGTACTTCTGAAGCTTCTCGAGCTTGAAATTCTTGGGCCATATGACTTGGCGTAGGTGTGGAGTGAACTGCTTCAGACCCGGCGGACCGTGGGCGGTGTCATACTCCATACGGCGATAGCTTTCATGGGATGCACGATCGTCGGCTCTCTGGTTGATGCGAGCACGCAGATCACGTCCACCGAGGTAATGGCGGAGATCGTTATTGCCATCGCGGCGATCTTGATTGCCATCTGGATTAGCCCTGCGACCGTGGTTATCACGGCGATTGTCGCGGTTATCTCGGCGGTTGTCACCTCGAACGTCGTGGCGGTTATCCTCCCGGCGGCGGTTGTCGTCCCGACCACCATCATGACCACCGTTTCCGCCTTGACGGTTGTCTGATGGGTCGTTATTGCGCGAGCCACGTTGGTTGAGTGGCTGTGAGCGACTTGAGTATTGGCGGCTGTGGCTTGATTCGACAGAAACGGATGGAGCCCGGGCTTGGTTCATCTCTGCGGTCTGAGCCATAGCAGCCGTCAGATAAGCTTGTATGTCATCACGGATTACTTGAGTCTCGGGAGTGTTGGGCAGCCGCTGCATTGTCGCCATGGCGACGGCTACGTTGGCGCTTGGGGTCTTGAAGACTTGTTTATCCCCCACCCTATCGAAAGCATTGTTGAGGTCACGCGGTTGGACCCTTATGCGTCGTGCCTCCTGGTCTGCTTCAGCTTCGGTTTGCCGGCGATTAAACCGGTCAATATTGCGTGCTTCGCGTGCAGTCTTTTCTTGTTCTGTTTCGCCAACTGCTGGCGGCTCGTCGTTGCTGACAACATGGATCAAATCCCCTCGTCTTGGCGGGAAAGACGGAAATTGGGGGAAACCCGGGGCGTGGTCTGGTAGATCCAGATCGTATTTGACGCCTTCATCTTCATGACGCTGAAGCTCGGTGTGGACAGATGCGTTGGACGCGATGCCGGATGAGGAGCTGGAGTCACCCTCTCGGACTGTGTGGACGGATCCTTCCTGATAATCTTCAATCCGGACCATGTTGACGATGTTGCATGGCTTCGGCCGAGATCGGTGTACAGGACACAGATCCGAGCGGCGTCGCAGGTTGTACGCGTAGCTGGAGGCAGCGTTTTGCAGGCCGTAGGGCTGGACCTGGTGGTTCTCCGTCGGGGCTTCGTACTCGCAGAGTCGAAGACCTGTCGCGATGTCTGGCCGGCGATGAGCGAAACGCCCCTCAGGAGTTGATACGACCACAAGATCTGTTCCAAGTCGCACAGGACGACTGGTCCGAGCTGGTCGGATAGATCTGTCGTGGAGAGCTGTTACCTGCTCGTTAGGTTGGATTCGAATCGTACTTACCAGAGCCAGGGTTTCAGTGAGTTGGATGCCGACCCGATCAACGGAGTCGAGCAGGTCGGTGTTGTCGATCTGCTTCCCTCTGTAGCGGGGAAGCGGACGACGGGTTGTTGGCGTGGCTGTAGGCGTGGCCGGAGCCAGATGTCCCGTGGTCGGAGCCAGGTCCATCGTGGTCGGAGCCGTGTTCACCGTGGTCGGAGCCGTGTTCACCGTGGTCGGAGCCGTAGCCGATGCAGGTGAAGTAGTCGTCGGCGCAGGCTGAATCCATGCCTCCTCCGTGGTCATGGCGATGGAGTCGTCGGAGCTGGTGGTCCAGGTGATCTGACCGACGGTGAACGTGAGGCCATTGGGCGTAGCCATGGAGCCGGAGATGATGACCATCTTGTTTGCTTGGAGAGCAGTACGCACACCCCCTACCTGGCGCGCCACTGTCGACAAAATATGGTCGGCAGTCTACCTAGGGGTATGCCCAAGGTAGTAGATTATCGGCAGACAGATGCGCAAGCCCCAAACAAGACGGTGACGCAAGACAGACACGAGGTTTTATCCAGGTTCGGCCGCCAAGAAGGCGTAATACCTACGTCCTGCGTCTGATTTGTATTGCTGTATGTTAATGAGAGATCTTTTTTAGAGGGGTCCCCTGCCCGCCTTATATAGTCCGGGGGGCAGGGTTACAGATCTGGAAACTAATCCTAGTCAGTTACAATTGTCATATGTCTTGATTCCTGCTTGGTCGCCAAATCCGTCTTGATTCCTTGTGCGGGACTCCGATCAGGTTAACTGAGCCGCACGTCATCTTTCGGGTGGACTGAACCCATCGATCCGGGCCAGCCCAAGCTTAGCCGTAAGGGTATAGGGGTTAATACCCCCACAATGTCCCAATCCAACCCACCGGAGCGGTATGTGTTTATTTTTGCCTAGTCTAGGCTTCATCTGCTTTTTAATATAATAATCGGTAGCTCTCCTATCTGATTCATTAAAAAAACAAATAGTTCTAAAAACGAGCATTTGTAGAGGCTGCTGGTATTATCAGTCGTCCCTACAAACGATCCTATTTATAGAGGCAGCTCTAGAGACGTCTGGATCTAGGAGTGCCCCCTAAAAATGGACGTCGAATTGTGTAAACAAAGCTCAGCTTGAGAGGCTTGTGTAGCACCGGTGCTGGAGTGAAAAATATTTCATGGGCTGTTTCAGTCTCGATCCCATTGCCAGTCTAAATCACACGGTAGATTTATCACACGTGGATATTTAGGGTATGTTTGGTTAGACTTTTGGCTTTGGCTTTTATTCCTAAAAGTCAAAAGCCCAATCAAAGGGACATTTTTTGGAGGCTGCTTTTTAAGAAGTAGCTGTTTTTTCGTAGTATATTTTTGAAAGCTGGTTTGACCCTGCTTTTGGCTTTTGGCTTTCTGCTTCTCGAAATTGGTGGAATAAAAAGCTCTTACATAGTTGTTTTAAGAGAGATAAGATAGAAGGTATATTTTATACTTATTTAACCAAACAGTTTTTATCTTTTCTATAGCTCACAGCCCACAGCAGTTTTTCCCCACAGCTCACAGCCCACAGCAGCTTTTTCCCACAGCCACAGATCAACCAAACACACCCTTAAATAGTTTGAATGGGGAACTATTAGAGGTGACCCAGTTTTCCCTCTTTTTTTTTGTCAAGCCCCCGTTTTTAGAAGTTGAATTAAGTAGCTCTTGATCATGTGCATGCATGCTCTTAGTTTCCTTTTATATTTTTTCTAATACGGAGGAAAAGACAGAGATGAAATAATAGGGGAATGATGACAGAAGAAGGAAAGCTTCGGTGAAGCAGTAGTCGCCAATATTCTGCAGGCAGTAGTCGCCAATATTCTGCAGATTCTACTTCTTTTTGCTTGTCCCGGCCAGTGCCATCGAATCGAACAAAGAGAACGACGCAGGATGCCAGATAGCTGGGAGCCTGGGACGGCATCCAGGCACCCAACCTCATCAGACAATGCCCTGTTAGTCGCTAAAATTTAGCTTATACTGATTTATTATTTTAGAAAAATATTATCGTTCGTCGAAAAATATTGTTGCAGTAAGTCCTTCTGTCCCTAAATAGACTGAAATACACTGACGGCCCTTTAACTTGTCAGTCTGTGCCAGTTCGGTCCACGAACTTGCAAACACGGAAAATGAGTCCCTGAACTTGTCAAGTTATTCACCGCAGGCCCATTTTTCCATCCGGTGCTGCCTCCAGGCGACGTGGTAGCGCCAGCGTGGCGGACGACGCACGTGAGCCGCACGTTTCAATAACGAAGATGCTGCCACGGCCTCGTCGCGGTCCTTTGTCCGTGCCCCGATGGCCGCCACGACCGCGACCATGCCCTTGCCGGCCGGGGCCGCGCCCTCACCCGCCGGTGGCCGCCACACTCGTGCCCTCGCCGGCCGGGGCCGGCCGGCCCAGCCACGAGCTCCGGGCTGGTTGCGGGGAGCGCTTGGCTCGCAGCGCGGGAGCCGCCGGCCGCTGGCGCCTCCGCGGGGAGGTCCCTGGGCGCGTGCACCTGCCGCTGGGGCAGCCAGCCAGCCGGCCGTGGGCACGGGGCCGCTGGCGCCATCCGCGGGGAGGTCCTGGGTCGCGGGGCACCTGCCGCTGGGGCAGCCAGCCAGCCGCCGTGGGCACGGGGCCGCTGGCCATGGTTGCGTGAAGCCGCTAGCCACAGGCGCCAACGCGCGGTGGCCGCGGTGACGTCGGTGCGCCACGACCCGCAGCGACGTCGGCAAGCTTTGGGCGCCAGACCGTCCCGGCGTGCACGGCTGCTGCTGCTGCAGGAAGCGACGGAGCTCACGGCTGGGCGGGCACAGGCGCGGCCCGGCCGGCGAGGGTGCGGTCGCGGCGGCCATCGGGGCACGGACAGAGGACCGCGACGAACAGAGGAAGCCATCGGGAAAAAAAGTGATCGCGCGCGTGTCTGGGGTGGCTGGAGGAGGGCCGGCCACACGCAGCGGCTGCTCGTAGTCACGTCGGCGATGCCCTCGGCAGTCGCGCGCATCGAAGGCCCTGCGGCGGACACAGAGCAAGGGTGGTTGTGCTCCGCGGCTGGCTCGTCGGTGGCCGAGGAGCCCAAGCAGCCGGCGTGAATGCGACGGCGTGTGCACATGTTGGTGACCGCGATATGGAGGAGGTGGCAGAGGAACATGGCCGGGAGGGCCACGTCGGTGGCGGCAGCCGTCGTGCTGGTCTGCGTCTGCCCAGTCCCGGCTGGTCGAGCGTGTTGGTCCGCGTCCACCCGGTCCCGGCAGCCGGGCACCTCACGGTCAGCCGAGCGTGCCGGTCAGCTTTCTCACCTCCAGCTAGCATCAGGTAAGCGAGGTGCCGCATGAACGCCGTCCATGGTGCACCTAGCACCTGGCATTTTGTTGCAGCGGGCCGCGAGCTTGTCCCTGAGTCCGTCCACCTCGGCCTGCTTGGACTAGAGCTAGCGCTGGAGGTCGTTGAACGCAGCCTCGCACGGCGCCACTGCCTAGTGCGCGCCGACGTCACCGCGGCCACCGCGCGTTGGCGCCTGCGGCAAGCGGCTTAGCGCACCCGTGGCCAGCGGCCCCGCGCCCACGGCGGGCTGGCTGGCTGCCCCAGCGGCAGGTGGCCGCGTCCAGGACCTCCGCACGGAGGCGCCAGTGGCCGACGGTTCCCGCGCTGCGAGCCAAGCGCTCCCGCACCAGCCCGGAGCTCGCGGCTGGGCGGGCGCGGCCCCGGCCGGCGAGGGCGTGCGTGGCGGCCACCGGCGGGTGAGGGTGCGGTCGTGGTCGCGGCGGCCATCGGGGCACGAACAGAGGATCGTGACGAGGCTGTGACAGCATCTTTGTTATTGAAACGTGCGGCTCACGTGCTTCGTCCGCCACACTGGCGCTGCCACGTCGTCTGGAGGCCGCGTCGGATGGAAAATGGGGCTGCGGTGAACAACTTGACAAGTTTAGGAGCCCATTTTCCGCGTTTGCAAGTTCGTGAACCGAACTGGCACAGGCCGACAAGTTAAAGGGCCACCAGTGTATTTCACTCCCCTAAATAGTTAAAGAGCCGCCAGTGTATTTCACTCCCCTAAATATATGTTGTTTTCGTTTTCCGAGAAATAATTTTGACTAAATATATATTAAAAAATATTAATATTTATGATACATAATAATTAGTATCATTTAAAAGATCTTTAAATCTAATTTTTTAATAAATTTGTTTTGAGATACAAATGTTGCACGTATTTTCTATAACTCGAGTCAATCTGGCACGCACACCAACGAGGAGTAATTATAATAACAAAATTGTGCGCATACTGACAAGTCAACAAACGGAACAGCCGATGATGACGATCCAAAGGAATCACGGCACACGAGCATCGAAGAACGTACCTCGAAACGCACTGTGATGGAGGGGTTCTCCCCCGACGCCCACGACTGGTTGGTGCGCGCGCCGGGCGCGGCGGCGTGGAGCATACACAGCAGCGACTCGTACTGGTTCACCACCAGCGAGTCGCCCAGGAACATGACCCTTCTTCCCGCGCCACATGTTGAGCAGCTTCACCCAGTCGAACCTACGTACACACAAGCAAAGAACCAGCTGGAACTATGTATATATGCTCAAAAGGCTATGCGGGCGGCGGCGTGATCGAGTTCAGAACAGAAGGAACCTTGGCAAGGAGCACGGCGGGTTGGGCTGCCACCGGTACTTGAGGTACGTCGTGTCCGGGCGGCAGTCGAAATCCTTGCGGACGAAGGGGCAGCTCGCCGCGTCGTACAGCGGGTACGACTCGTCCACTACCCAGCTGCCGCTGTACACGTCGCACGACGACGAGCCGCCCGCCGCCTGGGGCTGCAGCTGCTCATGCTTCTGACGGATGGCGCTTTTCTTCCCGGCGGCCGTGGCGGTGCAGGCGACGCCCAGCACGAGGATGGTCGCCAAGAGCAAGTCCCGCCGCTTCATCATCCTCCTTCAGTTTCCCAAATAGGAGGTGAAGAGGTGGAGTTGGTATAATGGAGGGGCTGCGGGGCTTGAGTGGATCGAAGCCCGAAGGTCTTCTCTAGCTCTTCTTCTTCTTTATATATACTTTGTAGTACTTGGCGTGTTGTCAACTTGCGATGGATTCTATTACAGCATCTCGACTCTTCATATCTTTATATTTTTTCTAATTTATGGGAATAGAGATTTTGGTAAAAAAAACACCTTTCAATAGCCTCTTCAACTGATATCCAAATATAACATCATCTATTTCGAATTTCTCGCTAACCAAAGATGAAAAGTGAGGATGACTCTTTAGACTACACATAAGATATAGAAAAACTGTTGAAAAATGTAAAGATATAGAAAATGATTTTTACACAAATTTTTCTTCAATGATGATTTAGAGAGTAGACTTTATAAATGCTCTTGGAGATGCTCTTATGCTAAGCAGTGGACCATCCAGTGGTTAATTATCTCGCTGTGGGTAGTATAGATGGGCAACGGGTCGGGCCAGCCCGGCCCGGCACGTCCCGATGGGATTCGGGCCGAGCAGGCATGCCGTGCCCTACGGGCCGTGCCTAACAGACACGCGGGCCTGATCTTCGGCCCAGGCACGGCTCTATGGGTCTTTTTTGTGTCGTGCCGGCCCACGGCCCGGTTCACATGAAACACCTCAAAGAACACATCTCCTCAAAGGTTCAAACATTTTCACACTCTGGCAACCAAGTAAGAAAAGATCACAGTAACTTTTGAACTCATAGTTTCACTTCCATACTTATGAACTTACAAGAACGACATCGACAATTCGACATAGATAACAAGTATCAACTCAAAAGAACGACAGAACGACATAGATAACAGAAACTTAGATAACAAAATGAATTGTTTGTGCAATGTTGCCTCATTAAAAATCTTTCTAGGTAAAACTCAGCCTTATGAGAAACTCTAAAAAGAAAGAAAAAAAGAGTGCATCCAGCTCTAAAGATTGCATTAAGTTATTACAGACCATTGTTCAAATGCAAATGTTACACAAGTGAGTGGGTGACAAGTCCACTCTTAACTCACACAAAAGCACAGCAGCAGTAGCTCCACCTTCATCTTCATCTTCATCAAGTATTCAAGTCCACTCTCAGTCACCAGCCACTACGTCAGATTTGCACATCACTGCCGACCTCATCACTGCCAGATTTGTGAGAACCGGCAGTGATGTACCTTCACTGCCGGTTATGAGCTTAAAAATAAAAAAATGATTGGGGCTGGGCTAAAACTGGCAGTGAAGGACCACATTACTGCCGGTTTGTCGCTTGAACCGGTAGTGTTTTGGCGGGCAATCATCACTGCCGGTTTAAGCCAAGAGCCGACAGTGATAGACCTACAACACAAAAAGGCTGCAGCCGTCCTCTCCTTTTTTCTCTCTTCCATCCCGAGAACAGAGGCACGTGTTTGGACCCTTCTCTCCATTGTTGCGGCTGCTCTTCACCATGAAGCTAGTGCTTGGATTTTAAAGAATGGCTTGATCTTTTTGCTTTAAGGTTAGTAACAAATCTCGACTCCTTTGATTTTGTTGCTTAATTAGCTTCGTTTTAATGGCTACATTGCTTGATTCTCATTCTAGTTCTTTCTCCATTCTAGAGAGCACTTTTCCAATTGGACATTTATGCCAGACTCAAATTGTGGTGAATCCATCATCCAAAAGGTTGGTGTCTATGAACACATTTAAATTCCTAGCTAATTATTCCATGGTGGTCAAGATCATCATTGTTAGTATGTGATGCTATAATTAGTTCTTAGAAGTAGAGTAGAATAGTTGTTCTTCAATATTGTGCAATAATTGTTTGTTACTACGATTTTCAATTTACGGGGCAGGGCTACCAATTTCTATTTTCAATAATTAGTGTACAATAATATTTTCCAAAAATGGTACTTTTGAGCTACAATTGTTGTTCATGAAGCTTGATTTCTTATTAATTCTTTGTAATTACTGTCTCAGTATTTTTTGTGCAGAGATGGATCGAGAGTGGATGCATCTGTCCCGAACGGACAAGCGGTACATGCATGGCGTCAGCCAGTTTATCACCGATGCCAAAGCCCATGCTGGGAATGGGAACCCTGTCTTCTGTCCATGCAAAGATTGCAAGAATCATAGGAACTTTCGTCAAATTGAGTCTATACGATCACACTTGATTACCAACGGGTTCATGCCAAACTATACAATATGGACTATGCATGGCGAGGTTGGTGTGAATGTTCTGCGGGAAAACGATGATGATGTGGACATGCTTGACGTAGCCATCCATGATGCTGACGAGGAACCCGGTGTCAACACAGAACCTATGGCCACAGTTAATAATATGTTTAGGAACACGCTAGCTAACGTCACCGAGGATAACGATGGCATTTCTCAGCTGCTATGTAATGTAGAGACCAGATGTCTTAGTGAAAGACAGCTGAGAAAGCTAGAGAAATGAGACAAGATGGCAAAACACCATTGTATATGAATTGTCCAATGAGCAAACTGGAAGCCAACATCATGCTGTTAGAGTTCAAATCGACAAACAGATTAAGCGATAAAGGCTTCGATCAGTTGTTAGGTATAATAAGGAAAATGCTCCCAGAAAAAATGAGTTGCCAGAAAAGATATACTTGACCAAGCAAATGATCTGCCCCATCGGCCTCGAGGTTGAAAAAATCCACGCGTGTTCCAATGATTGCATATTGTACCATGGAGAAAATTACAAAGACTTGGACAAGTGCCCCAAGTGTGAAGCTCCACGGTACAAGGAAGGGCCGTCAGATGAGGGTACCAAGACCAGTGGAGGTCACATAAAGGTCGTTTGGTATTTCCCTATAGCTCCCCAGGTGTATAGGTTGTTTGCATGTGCAAAGTCAGCCAAGCTGTTGCGTTGGCATGGCGAAGAGCGTAAGAAAGATACAATGATGAGGCACCCCACCAATGGGCATGACTGGAGGACTATCAATACTATGTTCTATAAGGACATCGGTGGAGAGGTAAGGCACCTTTGGTTTGCTTTGAGCACAGATGGGATGAATCCTTTTGACCAGATTAGAAGCAATCATAGCACTTGGCCAGTGACGCTCTGTATATACAACCTTCCACCTTGGGTCTGTATGAAGCGGTCGTACATCCAGATGCCACTACTGATCCAAGGGCCAAGACAGCCTTGGAATGACATCGATGTGTTTCTGGAACCAGTGATCGATGAACTAGTGGAGATGTTTGAAAAGGGTGTGTCGGATGTTTGGGACAAGTACAAAAAGGAACATGTCATGATCAAGGGAGTACTTATCGCTACAATCACCGATCTACCAGGTCGAGGTTCGTTGTCCGAAGAGAAGACAAAAGGCTATACTGCATGTGTCGAGTGCTTGGACGACACCGATGCGGTAAATCTGCCAAATAACTCAAAGATAGTTTATATGGGACACCGTAGGTTCCTATCTAAGGATCACCCTTACCGTAGGAACAGAAAAGATTTCAATGGTACTATTGAGAAACGCTTAGCTCCAAAATATCAAGACGGGCCTATGATACTTCGAGAACTCAACAAACTGGAGGTTGTCCTTGGGAAGGGGGACAATGCAGTAGCAACGCCTGATGGGAGCATTTGGAAGAAAAAATTGGTTTTCTGGAAACTACCTTACTGGCCATTTCGGAGTGTATGCCACTGTCTTGATCCCATGCACATCACTAAAAACGTGTGCACTAACACTCTTAACACCTTGATGGACACCGGGGGGGACATCGAAGGATTCACTAGCCACACGCCTGGACATGCAACACTTGGGAATCAGGAAGGAGCTGCATTCCGTGGAGCTAGAGAATGGCCAGTTTGAACTTCCAGTTGCGTCATGGACATTGAAGAAGGAAGAAAAGTGTGCGCTTATTTCTTTCTTCAATGAACTCAAAGTCCTGATGGGCTACTGTGCGAACCCGAAGAGGCTAGTGAACATGAGAGAACTCAAGTTCAACTATGGCCCTATGAAGGCCCATGACTGTCATGTCATTATGACTCAGTTGCTCCCTGTTGCCCTGCGTGGTATCCTCCCCCCAAAGGTTCGCGCCCCAATCATAAAGTTTTGCTCGTTCTTCAACGCGATGTCAAAAAAGGTCATTGATGTGTCCACGCTAGAGCAGCTGCAGCGGGACATAGCCGAAACTCTCGTTAGGCTTGAGATGCATTTCCCGCCGACTTACTTTGATATCTCATTGCATCTACTCATTCATCTTGTTGACCAAATTAGAGCCCTTGGCCCAATGTACCTGCATCAGATGTTTCCTTTCGAAAGATTGATGAAAGTTTTTAGGAGGTATGTTAGGAACAGATTCAGGCCAGAAAGGGGCATGGTTGAAGTATGGTCAACGGAGGAGGCCATTGAGTTCTGCACATATTATCTAGACATCAAAAGGGTTGGAGTTCCAGAATCTCGTCATGAGGGAAGACTATGTGGCAAAGAAACGATCGGGGAGAAATCTATTATAGTAGATGACCCTGTTTCTTTCAGACAGGCACAGTTCACTGTTCTCCAGCAAGCCGAGGGTGTGATGCCATATATTGATGAGCACATGCAATCGCTGCAAACTCTGTATCAAAGCAGGTCACGGGCTTGGCTAGATAAAAAACATAAGGAGGAATTTGTCAGCTGGTTGCGACATCGTTTGCTTGGAATAAAGTTTAATCAAGTGGATGCCTTAGCCAAGGGACCTTCGAGTACATATCTTAAGTACCAAGGGTATGAGATCAATGGATTCACATTTTACACAAAAAAAATAAGATGGAAAGAGCACATACCAAAATTGTGGTGTTCGTTTTGATGCTCACGACGAGAACGGCAACGTGCAGGCGACATACTATGGTTTCATAGAGGAGATATGGGAGCTAGCCTACGGTCCATTGAAGGCAGCTCTTTTTCGCTGCCAGTGGGTCCGGCTCAAGGAAATCAACACTGATAACGAAGGGTTCACTGCTGTTGATCTCACTAAGACCGCATACAAAGACGGCCCCTTCGTCCTTGCAAGAGATGTTATGCAAGTCTTCTATGCAAGGGACAACAAGACAAAAGGAAGGCTAAAAGTAGTCCTAGAAGGAAAAAGGAAGATTGTCGGTGTCGATGGAGTGACGGACGAAGAAGACTACATGGGCTATCAGAAAATGCCTCCATTTGGGGCGAACGTACCCCTACCTATCCTTTAAGAGGGTGACGAACATGCTTACGTACGAATTGATCACAATGAGGCCCTCATTGTTGATGGACCTAAAGATAGTTAGATTATTGTTAACTATGTAATCATTATGCAGACATAATCAAATATTTAATTTTGTGCGCATCTCTACAATTTAATTATTGTCAGTAATTCGTACTGAATATTTAATTTATATTTTGTGCGCATCTCTACAATTTAATTATTGACTATGTGATCAAATATTAAGATGATGTTCACAAACACTATTATTTGATAATTATAGACCATTAATTCATTATCATAGAATTAAATAATCAAGACACAAATTTTTGTGTTATTTTAGAATATAAACTAACTGCATTATTTCTATTAATAAATAAAGAAAGAAAAGCAAAATAAGTGAACTCCCTATTCTAGCTCAGCGGTTAAGGCCGCGCACTATGTACTCTGAGACCCGCGCTCGAATCCTAGGCGGGCCAAACTTTTTTTATTTTGCATTTATTATTTAGTAGTGCATTACAATGGGATAAAATAAAAAATAAAACCATTTTAACCGAACTCTCTATCCTAACTCAGCGGTTAAGGCCGCACACTCTCGACCCCATGACCCGCGCTCGAATCTCAGGCGGGCCAAACTTTTTTATATTTTTTACAAAAGGCTGCGATGGCAGGCTCCAAACTGACACTGTTTTTTTTTTTACCTAAAACCGGCAGTGATAGTTTCTATAACAGTCGGTTGCTCAAACCGACACAGATATGTAGATGTTCCTATCGGTTTTTAATCTAAAACCAACAGTGATATGTAGATGTTCCTCACATGCCAACAGTGCTCCCATGACCACAACCACGACTGCTAGCCCCTATAAAATGGCCCTCGACCAGGAGTTAGCATCTCCATGCATGTTGGTTTCAGCTAGGCCTTATCAGCTATGATACAATGTTTTCCTCTCACAACAAACCACATATATCGTTATGCATCGTAGTCCACCAAAATGGTGCACACATGAGGTACTAGAAGAATGCTACTGAAGACAGAGCAACGCCGAAGATTGGAGATGCCACGAGGTTCACAGAGCCATCCGTTGTAGTGTCAAGCTGAATCCGATGTGCTCTGGACTGTACCAAGAAAAAGGCCATGTACAGCAGAGGCATGGATTCATCGATGCCACTTATCATCTCCAACCGGTATAGCTCATAGACCACCTCGGTGCTGTTGTTTGACCCTAGTTGGTGCTAGAAGAATGCTACTGAGGTGGTTAAATTATAATGTGTTGATACACATTGATGGTAACATTGACATGTATGCAAATAGGTCTTTATTATCGTATATATAATTTTAGTGTAAGGTCTTTGTTATCGTATATGTAACTTATTTCTAATTTTTTGATGTATTTCATTACTATCTAAATAAATATATCGTTGTTGTTAAAACTTTCCCACCGTAGTATCTAAATAAATATGTCCTTCACATATATGCACATTCACTGTCGATTCTATTTAGAAACCGGCAGTGATAGTCACCTTCACTGTCGGTTCTATTTAAAAATCGGCAGTGATAGTAACTTTCAGTGTCGGTTCTATTTAAAAACCAGCAGTGATGTCCATACCCCCCTATATAAAACAAACTGCCGGCCACATACATCGATCACACCCACCCACGAACTCTCTCAGTCTTATTTCTCACATTTCACTCTCACTTCTCAAGACATCCACTCTCTCTCTACATGATTTGGTCATGGCTCCTGCATTTTTCAATGGTATTGATATGTTGTCTTCTCTAATATTCTATCTATATTCATTTGATCTATATTTATATTCATGTTTCTTTGCATTCTACATTTATATATATTCTTATTCCTTGCATTCGATCTATATTTAATTATGTTGCCACATTTTACTTGGAAGAATTTTTTATGTATATATTTTATGTTCATATTTTTTGCATTTTATCGATCAGGTGGTATGAACAACGGACCTCCCCCACCACAAGAACTAGGTTTCCACCCTGGCGATGAGCCATTCGCTCCTAATGTGGCCATTCCACGGTTCCTTGTTCCAGCTATTGTATGAAATATTTTCCAACATCTTTTATTTTTTGATGCTAACAAATAACTATAATTAGTTTAATATCATTGTTGCATGCATATATGTCGCAGACTATATCCCCAACAGATTGGCTGCGAACAACACTTAGCTGGTTCTTTATCTCAGACATCGTCGAGAACACGGCATCTAATGCAAGTGGTCGGCTATGGACATGTGAACTCACTTTTTTCATCCCTATGAGGGGTTCAAATCATCGGAACCATATCTACGGGATAGGAATACAGAGCCCGGACGTGATAAGTGCCCAAATAAGTGTCGTGCACATTTGTTTAGAGGCACTTCGACGTATTTGCTATGATGTGCCTAATTTCTCGCACTTCAAGGCACTTGCTTTGAATGCTGGTGATATCCCCGTCTCGAAAGCAAGCAAATGGTTTGCGAGCTACAACCATGCGGATGTGGTAAAATGATCACTTATACTTGAGTTATGGTTATTTGTTATTTATTATTGTCATAACATTCTCTAATTTTTTTTCTTTTTCTCCACATGCAGATTGAGCTACAGGACCTTACCTATGCTGCATGTGGCTTGTGGGCCGTTCTAGACCAAGCTACGGAGCAACTGGGGTACGATTGGGACTTCTACAATAGAAACCTCGGCCAGCTCACTATAGAAGGACGTCAGTACTGCATAAGGATTACTAACATGGGCAGTGGTCATTCAGTAGGTTATATCTATGGCCGACCATTCTTTCGGTATTGTGAGGCACGAGAGAGTGCACTCACTAGGGCATTGGACTTCATCGATACAAGCGGATACATAATCCATGACATCAATTACCATATATGGCTACAGAGGCATGTTAGTGTGCGTGGCCCGATCAATCCCGACAGTGATTCCGATAGTAATTAATGTTTATTTAGCTAGGTTCTCAAGGTCGTAATTTAATTGGGTTCTAATTTTATATGTACGGCTTTGTGTGTTTAATTATTGTCATGCATGTAATTCGTGTAACATTCCGGTGTTGTATTGGTCTCAAACTTTCTCTCAGGCTTGCACTTGCCACGTGTGAAGGAAACACCAAGTTTGAAATTTTCCGGAGATAGTTTGCTACTTTCTGAGGTTTAATTGAATTTCCGCGCGATGAGACCGTTTAATTATAGGTTGAACTGAGTCTACCCACGAAAAGATCTGGAATAGTGCCAAACTTTTACATAGGCTCTAATGTGCCCTAGGGATAAGAATTTTGTGGAGGTGGATAGAAAAATCTATTGGGTCCAAGATGAAATTCACCCTCTTTTGTCTCATTTGGCACGGAGAAAAATATAATAAATAAAAAAATGAACAGAAAAAACTAAGATCCTATGTGGGGTCTTAATTTGGGTGTACATGCTTGTCAAAAAAAATTTAAGCCATTTCGACATAGACGGAGTATACATGTTTCACAGAGATACATGTGCCCTTTCATCGAACCAGGACTATACACATAGGTTATCAAGGTTTTTGTGGTTCATAGGCATTCCGGTGTCGTATTGGTCTCAAACTTTTTCTCAGGCTTACATGTGCCATGTGTGAAGGAAACACCCAGTTTGGGATTTTTCGAAGATGGTTTGCTACTTTTTGAGGTTTAATTAAATTTCTGCACGACGAGTCCGTTTAATTATAGGTTGAACTGAGTCTATCCATGAAAAGATCCACAATGGTGTCAAACTTTTACACAGGCTCTAATGTTCCCTAGGGATAAGAATTTTGTGGAGGTGGATGGAAAAATCTATTGGGTCCAAGATGAAATTCACCCTCTTTTGTCTCATTTGGCACGGAGAAAAATATAATAAATAAAAAATGAACAGAAAAACCTAAGATCCTATGTGGGGTCTTAATTTGGGTGTACATGCTTGCCAAAAACATTTCAAGCCATTTCGACATAGGTGGAGTATACATGCTTCACAGAGGTACATGAGCCCTTTCATCGAACCATGACTATACACATAGGTTATCAAGGTTTCTGTGGTTCATAGGCATTCGCGTGTCGTATTGGTCTCAAACTTTTTCTCAGGCTTGCATGTGCCACGTGTGAAGGAAACACCAAGTTTGGGATTTTCCGGAGATGGTTTGCTACTTTCTAAGGTTTAATTGAATTTCCACGTGACGAGACCGTTTAATTATAAGTTGAACTGAGTCTACCCACAAAAAGATCCGGAATGGTGCCAAACTTTTACACAGGCTCTAATGTGCCCTAGGGATAAGAATTTTGTGGAGGTGGATGGAAAAATCTATTGGGTCCAAGATGAAATTCACCCTCTTTTGTCTCATTTAGCACGGAGAAAAATATAATAAATAAAAAATGAACAGAAAAACCTAAGATCCTGTGTGGGGTCTTAATTTGGGTGTACATGCTTGCCAAAAAAATTTTAAGTCATTTCGACATAGACGGAGTATACATGCTTCATAAAGGTATATGTGCCCTTTCATCGAACCATGACTATACACATAGGTTATCAAGGTTTCTGTGGTTCATAGGCATTCGCGTGTTGTATTGGTCTCAAACTTTTTCTCAGGCTTGCATGTGCCACGTGTGAAGGAAACACCAAGTTTGGGATTTTCCGGAGATGGTTTGCT